>NW_020273087.1:1995526-2221433 GCF_003268045.1 Sipha flava
GGGGGGGGGCGTGGTTGAGGGACGATGCCCCCCCCCACGGGTCTGCGTCAAACGATTGCGCGCGCGGGACGCGGTTTTCATTCGAATCGTCGGGCCGAGCTCCTCCGCTTGATTTTCGCCGATTCGAGCGATTCGGCGTTTCGTCGGTCATCGGAACAGCCGACGAGCCAGCCAAGCAGCCGAACGTATCCGCGTCGCGGCTCCGACAGGTCGGCCCCGCGCGAACGGTATTCCGGTAGCGCGTTTTTTTTGTTTTTTTTAATCGTTATTGTTGTAATTATTTTTTCTCGTTCGCACCCGTTGTGTTGCCGCGCGCACGTATATCGTGTGCCGCATTGTCCCGGGATGGCATTCGCTCACTGCGCTACGCCTCGCATTGTGCAATCGCAACGCGCGCCGGCCGCCGTACCCGGCACAATAAACTCGTATTGTGCGCGGGACAAAAAAAAAAAAAACCCCCCGTATTATGCGCGCGGGACGAGACGCCGACGGGCTCTCGAACACCTTCGCGTCCGGTGCCCCGGGTTCGAAAAGAAAAAAAAAAAACCGCGCGTCTACGTTTTTTTTTTTTTTACCGTTACACGGTGCGTCGCGGGTGGGAACGCGCTCGTTCGCGCGGTCGGAAAAACGCGTCTCCGGCGGTCGCGAAACAGACGACGACGACAATAGAGAATACTGGAACGCCTGTCCGCCCCGTACCGTGTGTGACGTCACTCGGCGGTGCCCGAACAACGAGAGACCCGCGTGATTACCACTTACCCCGCAGGAAAAACGTCCGCGTCGAAAACGCAATAACGCGCGTTGGTAACCGCTCGCGCGCGCGCGCGCGCGCGCGCGATCGTGCCCAGGCGGTTTCGTCGTCCGCCGTGCGCGCGTCTCCGGCGACGTGTACCGGTGCGCGAACGTTATTATTTTATGATTTTCAACGGCCGTTCGGTGCCTTTGCTGGTTTTCGCGTCCACATCGAACGTCTGTTCTTACGCATCCTCGGACGAAAAGTTGACGTTCTTTTTTTTTTTCTTTTTTTTTTTTTTTGCGATCCCGTCGCGACACCGACGTTGGCTCAATTTTACGCGCGCGTTACGATCTATTCGTGGATGTGCGCGTTTTTCGTTCCAACCGTTTCGTAACAGACATTTTTTTCTTCTTTTCCGGTCCGTGCGAGTATTTATCCCGTCCCCCGTATTCGTACACGTTGTACTCTCGTATATACTTGCACTTTCTGCTGCACGTTTCGTTCGTCGATGTTTTAGACCAGTGGTATTCGACTTTATTGTCGGTGTCAAAAAACAAGTTTTGAAGAATGTCACGCGTACCACTTGCGAAAGATATTATTTTTAAATCGGTGCAACGAGCGCAGATTTCGGAAGTTGTAGAATTTTTTTTTTTCTTTGTAACCGTTTTCTTTGCTTAACACCTACAAATATGTGAAATTCCCTCGTTAGTAGTATCGACTGTTGAGAATCGCGATATACGCGGGAATACAACATAGGTATACGTGTCGTCGGCACATATTTTATCGTTTACTCTTCATTCAATAACAATGGTGAGATTACGTCGTTCTTTGTGCATCGTTATAGTTTTTTGAACAATTTTATGGAAAATTTTGTAAGACACTATATGTTCCAAAAATAAATAAAAGAACTATTACGCTTTAAAAAATTTGAAAATTTTGTTTTTATGGAGAATAGTGTTTTTATACACAGTAATAAGCATTTATATTTGTGAAATATTTGTAGCTTGCGACTACGAAGTATAAGCCCCGAAAAAAATGTCTTAGTTGCTAGCAAGGTAAACACGAAATTTCAACACCATTAAAAAAGAGAAGATTTTGTGCACGAATGCGAACGAATTCAATACAAGGATTAAATCTATACTATTTTTTACATTACTCGTTTATTATACGTTAACATAACTAATTGTTCTAAATATCGATTTAGTTTTCAATTTTCTTTCAAGAATAAATATACCATGCAAAATATTTGTATTTTACTTCATTATTATTATTATTATTATTTTCAATATTTTTATCAAATAAGCTGTAAACGCGACGTGCAATAAGAACCACCAGAACGTTTAACAGTTTCAACGGAGTAAAAACCCCAATGATAGTTGATACAATTTCAAGAAAAAATTACGAACTAAATCACTATAGATAGGCGAGTTAAAAGTAACTATGTTATACATAATTGATTATAATAAGTGTTAGTAGTATCGTTATGACGAGAATATAATATTGTTGAAATGTGATTCCATACAAAGTCTGTTTCGTAAAAAAGGTTTCAATTTCTCCACAGCTCCAAAGCTATACAATTATGATCATACCGGATGCACGACGTATACTACAATGCACTTTAAAACAATAAGTGTCCGACATCTCACTTCGGACATTGTCGCAGACCCGCGGCCGAACGATATACGATTTGTGTAGAAATAATACACACACACATGTATAATATGTATACGATTAAATAATTTATCGAAATGTTACATTCTAATATGTATCGGCTCATGATCTGAATACGTGTATTTTTTTGTTCCGTCAAACCCTTTGTGTTTCGTATTTTGGGTCAGAAGTCCCGGGACGTAGTGTACATACAAGTAAAATACGCACACACACGAACGCATACACATAAATATGTATATAGTTGTACAAAATGTGTTTGCGTGTTTGCCCTCACAACTTCCGGCCACTCCTGCGGTTCACGACATCAATAGACCATTTTCCTGCAGCAAGTATACGAGTGCGACGGCGTTCGGGCGCCCGTCCGATCGGCTCGAAAGGTTTAAATAAATATAAATAAATATGCGCGTATGATTGTGAATAATAAACAGCGTACGCGTAATAATAATAACAATAATGCGTTATCGGAACAAAATGAAACGTACAGTGGTGCCCTATACTATTGTACCCGAATCGTACTATTACGGGGGAAATGTCTAAAACAGATTAATTATGATTTGTTGGTGAGATAACTTCCACACGCTTGTATCATATACGTATGTCAGAGCGATTTCAAGTTACTCGTAAAAATAAATTTGAATAACTAGATTTCTCATGAAATATTTCTAGTTGCAGAGTTCATCGACCACTTTCTATAACTGCTCATCAGTCATCAATGGTTGCGATAAAACCATATGCATAAATAACCAAAAGTACGAAAAAACTACTGGGCGATCGGGTACACCGTAACAGTATGTTATAAAAATGCCATTAGTCAAATGTATGTTTATAGGTTTTTAAAAATGCAACGCTATTAAAACATTATTTCAAATATAATAACGTCGTACGAGATATTATAGTATTACATATATACTATTTTTTACATATTATTTACGTTGATTTACATGAAATACGACTTTCTAGAATATTTATAGTCAACGTTCTCATTCGGAAAACTGATATAATATTATTATTATTTTTATAATCAAGTATTATATCTATGTTAAAGTTAGTTTTATGACGATGGAATTTTTACCCATTCAATGCATTTATTTACAGTTTAAATATAAATATTTGAATATATTTAGATATTAATTTATATGTGTACGTATATGTATGTATACATTTGAAATTAGATTATGCAAAAATATTTTTTCCCTTTATGATTGCTATGGAATTACAAGGTTTTTTTTCTAATTCGCTGTTTAAATCAATATTATAAATCAATATTTTAACGCGAAGAAAAATATTCTTTCGCGACTAAATCAAAACTAATTAAATGTCATGTAAACATTTTCTCGAGTATAACTGAAACACGTAAATTCAGTTAAAAATAAAACAAACCTTAAAACATGCTCTAATTATATCGTAAAATATAAAAAGTATCATAACATAGTTACTAGTTTAAAACTAAACAAGGAGAAATGTTGATTTTTTTTTCTTAGGACGTTTAAAAACAGCCGTAGACAAATTATTATTAATTAACTCCAACTTTATACATTCATGTACATTCTCTTAAAAATCGTACTACATTTTTACAGTTAACATATCTTTGACGATATAATATTATCAATTGCAAGTTATCATCTTAAATTAGATGTTTTATTATTAAAATGATAAGCATCATTAACGTAACGGTATACTATCTACCTAACACACTTGAAACATACTTAAGAAATTTGTTACTACAATTTTTTCCGGGTGGTCGCAAGAGTCTACTGCAGCGATATTATTTGTATGCATTTAATTGTATTTTCATAATTCTCGAAATTGTTTTTCTTTTTTTTTTTTTAGCTACTATTTTACTTCACTAAGCCGACCACGAGTACACGAATATAACACTCGCATTTTAATATGGTACACAACAACATATAATAAAGGATAATCAGAGCTTAACGCGTTCGTGTTTCTTACACATCGCAATAATGTGGATTATAGTCGACAGTGGCGTATGTATATATTATTATTAATATAATATACACCGGTAATTTGATTTTTTCATCTGCATACTGTTGCAGTCTTGTAAAGAATTAATTTTAAACAACACACACCGGCCGCGAACCATTGTTTCCGTACGCACACCGAATTAGTCAACGCACACACCGAGTTGATGTATCACGAGGTTCTTCGAGCAAGATTAATAGTAAAACTAACTTGCGGTAACGATGATGGAGTTAAAATTAATTACACAGCGTCGTATACACATGGACAAAGAATAACAATATTTGTCAGTGTGTTATAGAACAGATGTATGGCATACCTACCTACATGTTATTATTCTTCTGTTTCGTGTTAACGTTTTCAGTTCGAGTGGAAAAAAAATCGTACTGAATATAACAACACACCATATTATCGTGTCTAAAATTATAACTTTACGTTTGTCAAAAATAAGAAAATATTGAATAATGTATCGATTATGTTCTAGTCGATGTATACTTTAATAAGGTGGTGTACACACAGACGCACGCGAAAATGTTATAGTCCACACAATTATTTCGAACAAAATGTTTGAAGAAACAAAAAAGATCTAAATCGGTGTCACATAGGTACACCATAGTTATGATTTATGAAATCGAAAAATGTCAAGTTTTTCGTGCACGCTATCAATACGAATATGATAATTCGATACACATAGCGACTACATTGTAACAACCTCAATAAATTGTACTTTATTCTTATTGAAATCGTCGATTTAAGTATGAACAGTGTTAGTAAAGTCATTAGTCCGAACGTTGTACTACATTCAGAGTATTAACACAGTACCTTGCAAAATGATTCAAGTCTATGAAGACGTATAAATACAATGTCATGTTATACGACCGTAAAACGAATGTAAAATTAGTGGTAATAAAATAGCAACCTCGGTGTATATTATAATAGGCAATTAAATTCGTCGGCAGTACAGAAATATTACTTGTTTTGAAACTGCAGCGGATTCCAATTTTCCATATTTTTTTCAAACATCTCCGGAAAAATAAAAACTACACGAAATCCGACGGATTCGAATTCACACAAACCATCATAATTACGTCAAAGACATAAATGTACACATACGGTATGATAGTTGGAAAAAAAAAAAAAAGTAAAAATAAAAAAACAATATGGAACAATGAACACGCACAGAATATAATATTTTATTAAGTATTTATTTACATTGTTTTAATAAATAAAAATAAACGAAAAGCAGTGTTCGGGTATCGAATACGGGCGAGCACGAAAGACTTGTCTGCACGAGGCGCACGGCGACTTTAAAACTCGTTCACACACATGGTTCGGTTTGTGTACATCAGCCAAGATTGACTCGCACCCCTCTCTCACTCGCTCGCTCGTTCTCACACGCAATAATTGTTGATTTAGTCAGCGTTACATACATTTTCCCGGGACACAAATGTTTACGTTTTTCGTTCATTATTTATATTAAATGGTAGAATATACGTGTATATATATATATATATACAAGTGCATTTGAACACGTTATCGTTATTAACGCGATATTTTATATTATTGTTTAAATGAATATATTTCATTGTTATTATTATTATTATTATTAAAATTAAATGTTTCAACGCAAAACTGAAATCTTACGAATACAACACTACCGCCATTATGTATTTTAGTATTTAGAATTTATTGAAACTTTGCGTTTTTCGAAATAACAGTTCAAAACAATCGCAGTTCACGAATCGTATTTAAAAGAAATATTATAATAATGGCTCATTATAAAAATATGTGAAATACATAAATACTAGGTAATATTAATGTTTTGTTTATAGAATACGTGACGAAACAAACTCGCGTACATTTGAGGTATTTTTATGGTCAGTTTTTACGCTCTCGGAACAGTGTGTTGTACAATATTTATTGTAGCACTACGGACACAACGACTAGTGAAATAGTGTTCGCGTATTAACATAAACTACGATTGATATTCTTAAATAAAGACAAACTCATTTATAACATGTAAAGTGCTTACGATATAACAATAACGATCGATCTCAGCGTCAAAACGTGTACGAGTTGTAATTAGTACGATTTCGAAAAAGAGAACTCGTAGAACGGCACACGAGTCGCAAGTTTAACAACCGCCGCGGCGTGTTTTGCGTTTATCGCCGGTAGTTTTGAAATAAATCCAAACGTTCCTTTTAAAAGTCATTGTTCGCACTTAATTATGTCGTACACTAAATACTCTCGTGCGCGGTCAATGTTCTAGAATGAAATACGCGTCCACGTAACGATATAATATACATTGTATGTGTAATAGATTATACGCATAACTTACTACACGCGATACACACCGCGCCAGCACGGAGGACCGAGAATAATTACGTACACGTAAACGCGTAATATTCGTATTGTGTTTTCGCCTAAAACTGTATTTGAACGACGCGATAAAGTACTGATCGGGTCTAATTATTATGTTAACCGTTGATTTATCGGTATTTTCCCATACGTTTTTCCCCGCATAAATATAACGCGGTAAAATCATGATGATGATTAGTAATAATGAATATTCATAATCACAACGTTATATTTTATGTACGTATAGATAATTATAATATAACAATACAACGCTATGTGTATCTGGTATACCTATTCGAGTACTGCGTACAATATAATACCAATATGTCAACATTGTACGGTACACAAAACGAACAAACAAAATATGTACCAATTATTTTAATCGATTTGAAAACAACAATGATTTCTTTTACTGGTCCGGTAATTGTTAGGAAAGTTTTTGGGAAGTTTATAAAAAAACGAATCGAGTTTTGTTTTACCAGCACGATTTCGGTTAGTCGATCAATCGTTCATAAGGAGCTATGCACTAGTAGTCTTTAAAAATAAAAACCAGAAATACCATTTAGTCGATTTTGATTCTCCCGGAGCACTGCTGTAATATTATTTCATGCGAGTGGTGACTGTAGAATATGATTTTATTTTTAATGGTTTAATAAATTCTTTCAACGTACAAGTGTTTTACAATGTTAAATAATATATTATACTATAATAATAATAATAATATATATTATACACTACGTATGTAGTAAAAACTATAAGTAATTATACCGTCACTGGTGGATCCGAAGGATAGAGGGTCATACGCAGGGCCGTAATAAGAGGATGACAAGAAGTGCCTGAGTCCCGGGCGGAAAAATGAAAAATTTGTATTTTTTTTTTTATAAAATGTAATACTGTCAATTTTTTATATTTTATTTAGAAAAACTTAAATTTCTCCTAATATACAAATTTAAGCAATTATTGAAAATAATGTCTAATAAATATAATATTTTAAAATTAAAAATACACTAGAACGCATTTTGAAGTTTCGCCATAGGTGCGATATTTGGTTGCTGCGGCGTATATGGTCAAATTGCAAAGTTGTCTTGTACACGAAATATGTTTAGCTATATCCAACAACAGGGTTATAATTATTCTTATGCACGCACACGTGAACCGTCATAATGGAAACCCGTATTGAATCTTAACTCCTTTTTTGAACGAGTGCAGTTTGACCATTTTTTTTAGGTAATAAGTACAATTCGACCATCTGAACTACGGCACTGGACATATGCACCCCATTCGCTTATATTTTTTTCGTTTATTTGAAAAGTTACACGCTGTGAATGTATTTTTGTTTTTTTTCTCGATTTTTTTTTTTGTCACAAAAAAAACTTTTAATATTTATCCAATCGTACGTATTAGGTAGGTTATGGTTTTGTCTCAGAGAAACTCGAATCCCTCAACATTTTAGTTTTGAATCCGCGCCTGTACACGGGAATGACCGCAGAAAACATTACGTTTTATTAAGTCTGCACGTAAAATATAAATACATGGCTAGTGGGTATAATTAACCAGTTTCGTTTCAAAACACCGTGGCCTAACGATGTACAGGGAAAGTCGCGGTCGTAAAAAAAAAATAAAAAAATAAATTCACGTCAAAACGGCAAATATCGCACGATCGTTAGTGCAATAAATAATAGTACAATACTTTTTTATTATGCGTGATTGTCTACCGCATTTTGTAACCTACTGCACACTTTTACTCGAATATTATATTTATATTTATATGCGTATATAAGCAACAAGTGAAGCGACGAGGTCTATTTTAAGTATGCAACTTGGTATCACAACGATGGGAACAATATTTGTCTTACAAATGAAAATATCGAGTTTGTACGGAATCCATATTCAAAGCGAAAAACGGTAAAAAACGGATTCTTAACCCCCTCGAAAAAATCATTAATCACCTCGAACGTTATTACAGTTTGAATGTCATCGAATTCTTCTGAAACAAGTCTTTGACGTATTTATAAAAATGAGTTTTTAAGTAAATAATATGAATTTTTCGTTATTAATAGGTCACTTAAAATTCTATTTTATACGGATCGAAGGTTGAATCACGATTTTTAATTGCAAATTTCTTCTGATAACATCTATTTTCTAAATATTTGTCTTTGAGTTTAAAACAAATCGGTTTTAAACGAATGCAATTAATATCAGTTTATTCGGTGAAGTATTACGAATACTAATGTTTTTTGTTTCTTTACAGGTCGTAGAATTTAGTGGTCGGGAGGAGAGCGCTTTGAGACACACAAACCTTATTCGAACGGATTTTGGTTAGCGGTATGATCAAGCAGCGTTGAAACGCTGAAAAACGATGCGTATAACGATAACAATAATGATCCCAAACGAAAATTCACGGATCGGGTGTGGTGTTGCCGCGATACATCCGCAAGACGATAACATCCGGGTCAGGGGATGTTGTCAGAATGTCGCGTAGAATAACACCGCATATCGTTAGAGAGAGACGTCCAAACGTGCGAACAAACCGTGTAAACGTTTTCCGATCGGTATTACCATAAGTTTCCGTTCGACCAGTGCGGTACACGCACGTGTACACGGCGACGTCGTCAGCCGCAGCGATCCTTTCGTCGTGCCGGAAGACCGCAGCGGCGCGCCGATCTGGCGAGCGATAATGATGACGGGACGTTGACGAAGAAGACAACGACGATGGTAATAATAAATAGTAGCGCGCACACGTGTTGCGGGGGTGGATGTGTTGATGGGGTCGATGCTGCCGTCGTCATGAAGCACGTGGACCGCACATGTTCTCGCCCGGCCGCGCGTTCCCCGTCGGGACAAGGAGACGCGGGCGCGCGTGAAAAGAAATCCGAACGAACGACGCGATCGTTGTCGCCCCGCCGGTTGTATTAATACGACGGGACGGGGTACGACGAACAACGTTCCGCGCGTAGGGGGTGGGCGTTATGACGGTGGACGGTTTACGCTGGAAATCATCGATCTACACGCGGTCCTCCGTCCACGATCGTGCGATCGTCGGGCGGCAGAAGCGTTCCAGAAAAAACGAGAGAGAGAAAAAAAAAAGAGACTGTTCGAGACGTTTTGTACGCGATTTAAAACGTCGTAAAGGATGTTCGGTGTTTTTTTTTCCCCTGTGCGCCTCGTAAATCATACGCGCACGCTCCCCTGCCCCTACCGTAAACGTTCGCGTAAGCTGCACGCGCGTTTGCGTTACGTGCGTGCACGTCGTGTGGGTGGACGTTTATAATTAGTCACGCGTCGTCCTCCGGATAAAGGATAACAGCGTGTACGTTTTCGTCTGTTTATCCTTTTTTTTTTTTTTATAATCTCGTTAGATTTTACGGCCGGTCGCGGCTTATTTTTTTCTCGTTCACTATACGAGAATACCAGCTAGCCAGCTCCTCGTGCGATCCACGTACCTGTGCAACGCGTGCACCTCGTACGATTCGTCAGCGTATGATGGAACGTGCTGCGGGAGCTCAAATATTTTAGATTTCATACCTATACCGAAACAAAATATGATTTCCAATTACGATCGAAATGTTTGTACACAACTGTTCTTCAATAAGTGTTAAATACTTTTAACTTATCTACTTATCTTATTACTTATCTACATTTATAGATACATGTATAGCTTCCATATTTCATTATTTACCATTACAAAATGTAACAATAAATAACAAAAATCAAGAAAACCAAAATTCAACGAAATCGCCGAAAACACTGACACTAACAACAACTTAAAATTCTTACTCGCTGTTCATTAAACACTTCTTTTCCAACTGCCGCATAATTTTAGTTCCAAAAAGTGTAAATCGGTGCAGGTTTTAAAACGCATCAATAATTACTATAATAAAAAACCCGTTTATGTTATACGAGCACGCGCTGCATTTGTTCGAAAGCGGAAGTAGAATAAATTAGGTTTTTTATTATAACGCGTTTTTGAAACGACCTGTAGAGCTAACACAAAATATACATAATGTATGTGCGTTATATTCACTATTGTGTATTATTATTTCCGTAAAAATAAAACTCGCCCATGCTTTGTCATCGCAATCGAAAATCTGGAATATAGAATAATGTCTATATAATCAGTGTTGAACTAAGGAAGAGGACGACAATTGGGTATGCTTATCTCAGGTGCTTTATGAATAACAAAAAAGTCATAAATGTTTATCCCGAACATCCATCTACGTAAGGGTGCTGCATTTATATTAACCCCTGATGTCAAATTTTCTAGCCCCGGCACCGCATACAATATACAACTATAGAAATATTGAAAGTCTTAGCGTTAATCTTCAAACCTAAAAACATAATTGCATGTAGGCACATACACATAGGCGTACGCACGGAGGATTCCGGATGTGCCCAGGTACCTCCCGAAGTATTGTAAATGAGGTCCTACAAGTCTAAGAGTAAGGGGCTCGTATTTTAACTGATGTTGCTCAAATTAAATGTACCTATTTCGATCTAAAATATTTGGTAAAAAATAAATGACGTTTCGTTACAGAAAGAATAAAACTAAATTTTTAAATTTTCGTGCAAAAACTTACTACGGTAATAATAGTTTAACATTAATACTATAACAAACGTAAAATAATGATAAAATAGTATAACAGGTACAACTGACTACAAAAATGCAAATCATAAACAATTGAAGCTATCTGAGAAAAATATACGAGATTTAAGGAAAACATATTCGTCGAGACTAATATACCAAAATATTATATAAAAATTATAAAAGTTATTTTTATTCGATTATTTGTGCATTAACGTTTATTAGATATACCTACACGTTTTGATAATATAGGTCCCAAAAATATTGTAGGCACCCACTGAAATACAGGTCTGCGCACGACCATACATGAACCATAATCGGAATGATAATAAATCGTTGTCGATCGATAATTTTCGAAAAGTTCTAAACTGAAGTTGCAAGTGCTGAGTATAGAGTGCATTCTGTGTGCAGTGTAATCGGGATTCAAAACAAGTAGCATACCATCATTATTATTATACGTAGATGCCCGCATACCAGTTTATGATGAACTTTTTTGAACGATGCTGTGTGTCTGTCATATGGACATAATTGACCGTGTGTTTCTATTTCAGAGGCGCCAAAACTCATAATTGAAGATAAAAATCCCATTAATAAAGAGACGTTTTAAAAGCCTATTTTTAAGCGGCTCGTACAAGTGGATATTTTGGCGCCCAAGTTCACAATTCAAACACTTCACATGATAATGTACGTCTACGACGACGCGCGATGGTAAAATACCGTTTTCGACTTAATTTTTATACAACGCATTTCACGTGGTCGTTACTGACATTATTTATAAGACCAGTAAGTCCTTTTTGTTGAACGACACATCCGTTTTTTTTGACATTTATATAATTCACTCGAATCCCGACCAACCATCTATACCGTATTAAGTGTGAATCATTTGATAAATTAAAAATCAACAACATAATAACACGTGAAGGGACCCTCCAAAACGTTTCGAAAACTGACGGTATTGGGATTTATATTAATTATTCCGGTAAAACAGAACACATGTGCTCTGTTAAATCATTTTAAACATCATAAATGACGTCAAAGAATATATATGTCACATTAAATCCATCTAAAACCATAGTGCCCATTGTAAATTTGATGAAAATCGTTGAGCACGTATAAAAAATGTACTTCAAATCAACTGTCAACGATCGGACGTAATTTGAACCGTTTCGGTCGTAGGGAAAAAAAAATCTCGCTCAACATATTATAATTTTTACTAATTTTTAATTTCGCTGGTGAAGAGCGCGACGGTTTGCGAACGATCTACGGTTCGCGATACGCGCGTGCGTGATAACTGCGACGAGTATGGGAAATCGGTGGACCCGGGAAGGGATTAGCGACGAACCGAGAACGATGGGATGAAAAAAAAAAAATTACGTTGATCAGTAAGATCCTAACAACGGTCGTACGTCTGGACGGTAAGACGAGTGCGGGGAATGAGAAACGTAGTAGAATTCGTTTCGAAAACCCTTGAAGAACACGCCGTATCATTCGCGCGCACGCTCGTTATGCAAACGTCATGCGTACGCAGCGCGTCATCGATACACGAGTACGGTCAACGAACGTCGTTTGCCGTGTGCACGCGAGAGACGAAAAATACGTTATTCAAATACGAATATTACGCACACCGCGGGTGCGACACGTGACGTGTATTATTATTACGTATCGTTATCTCGTGTGTTATTCTACGCGCTACGGTGACGGCGTTCGACGGTCGAGTGGGTTGTCTTCTGATGCCCACTCGTTCGTCGTGCACGACGACATCGTACGGTTAGTGGTTAGACAATATTGACGCGACGCGATCGATTATAGTAAATCATCATTCGAAGTGTAGTGCGTGTATATCGTGGTGCGAGTTTCGTGAAAAATACGACGTGCCGATCTCGAGCGAATACACCGACCGGTGACTGCATATGGTTTGTCGGTTTTGATTGCATAACGGGCGGGCCGATTGGCGAGGGAGCGGTTTTTCGACGTAAGACGGCGTCTCTTCGAGACGGATAGGAAAAACCGTACCGTACCGATCGATGGTACGTCGTCTACGACGAGCGACCAAACAGCGTGAGAAACATGTCTGTACGCGAATGGTTCACGAGGGATCGCGAACGTTTTCCCGGAGACGTTGCGAGTCCCGTCGATGAATATTATAACGGACCGACTCTGCACGGGAAATATTATTCTATATCGTAACGACGACGACGTTCGTACGGACTAGTAACAGCGTAGGCGGTGCGCACATGCTCTGTGTACGCGCACTCGAAGAGCGTATATTTAGACTTAGGGGAAGGGTTGTTGTGTGAATCGTTTTTCGTTAACGCCACCGGGTTGGCGGTTTAAGTATACATATATATATATATATAGATATATAGATATAGATATTGACGAACGGTCGGAAACGCATTTAGAGCTCGGTCAACGTTTCCGTGTCGATTGAAACGAAACAACTGAATCGACCGGAGGGAGGGGAAAAAAAAAAAAAAAACAATAAACTCAATTGGGACGAAACGAGCGCGTTTTTATGTACTTATGTGCGTATGTTACGTTTCAGCTGACAATAATCATAAGCGAGTGCGTAATGAAAATTTTATTTTGAAGACGTTGAAAAAATAAAAACTGTTGGAATGCGCATCACGCGCTACGGCTGCAGTGTTCGTGTATTATGGTGTAGCGCACACAATGCACAATGCGACACGGTTGCCGTACGGTCTAGATACCAACTTTATGTGCATGCGCACGTGCAGTACTTGTAATTGCGTTTAAACCTACTGTTGGGTTCAGATTAGTGTGATGATATAAAATACGTTTTTATTCGTACGGTGCCGTACGTCTGCAGTAGTTTGCGGTGCACTCGCGTACGGCTGCAGTGACTTTATCACGATTCTATTCCGACGTGGATCACGTTTGATTGTCGTTTATATTATTACATTATTGCGTTTGCCTACGCCAGACGAACAACACAGTAAAAACGTTAACAATCGATGAAAGAAATATAATCTCGAGTGCTTTTGAGTACAAAATAATATTGTGCTACGCGATACACAATATTATTATGTTCTATTACAGCAGTCCGAGGGCGAGATTTCAATTTCAATTTAATTTGAAAGGATGGGGTTTCAACATGTTGTTATACAATTACACAACGATTAAACCGTAAGTTCGTGAAATGGTTGTTGGATTTACTACCGGAAACATAAAATTATTAAATTATTGTAGGACAAAACGTGTCAATATATGAAATTAAGAAACAAATTAGTAAGCGGACGAATAGTTAACTTTAACTTAGTGGCCTGACTCGCTGCAATGGAATTTCTTTACTGCGTTTAACATTAGACGATTACAATATCGTGTGAACAGTAAATGCATGAAGTACCATTTTAAATCGAGACGTGCTACCATCAGATATTCATCTCCAAAGCGAGTTGTTCAATTTATTCAAAGCTAAAATTAGGGAAATTGTAATCATCAATTTATATTGACGTGAACGTTAACGGGCCTTTTTCTATTTCTTGTTCTCACACTATACACAAACACACGGACACTGGCACAACTACACACTTGGGGACCCTACAGTTATAAAAATATAAAAGGGAGCCTTCTAACCAAAAATGTAAACGGTCTGAAAAAATTTCCCGTAAAAATTTCTTGAAATTATAAATAATTCTATAAACTAACTTTTTTTTTAAATATTATAAACTTTTAAGGTAAAATCAGCACAAATATGTCAAGAGCACTTTTTAAAATACCATATACGTAATGCTCAACCTAAGTTTATTAACTCTTATTAGTAACCGTCCCCATGACACCACTCCCCCGCTCATCGGTTATGGCTCGTCGAGTCGTGATAATGAATTTCTATAAGCAAGAATAAAATTGGATATTTAAAACACTATACTTGGCTCCCATGTATTATTTAGTCATGGTAATAATTTTATAACATTATTAAATTAATAACTCGTACTTCAATATACTTCATAGGATATTAAAAATAACAAAATTAATATAACTAAAATAATCATTATCGTATAATTTATGTCGAGAAACAAATCTTTCATAAAAAAAAAAAAAATATGATTTTCGTTATTTAAATACTTTTTTTCAAGTTAAAAGTTTTAAGTTCCGAAAAAATTGATTTATGTAGCATGTGACTTTTGATTTTAGCCTACTCATATATAAACACCGTTATTAACAGTATCCCTAGACCCTTTTATAAGGGGGAGAATGAACTTCGTATATGTATATAATTTTTTCTTAGTATGATATAAATAATAAATAAAGAACATTCGAAGATAAAAAAAACATGGGGGACTACCCCATTTAACCTCCCATTCCAGAGGAAGCTCATGGTTTCGGATGGATATAATTTAATGAATACGACGTGAACGCGAAATAGAAAGGTCTCGAAATGTTACGTCCGCGATTGTTAAAACTCGTTTTAATATAATTTTACTATACACTATAATGCACTACATACAAAGAAAAAATAAATTATAATAAAAAATATACAAAAATCAAAAAAAAAAAGAAAAAAAAAGAGCGTTCAATACAAGTGCAGACTGTAAACTATTACGTTTGGTATATAATTTGTAAGCTAAGACGCAAAGTCATATTAATCGCTCTGTATTTAGTGGTATATTCGAAACGATAATTGTTTTGAAGACGAACGATTACTGGAAATAGCTACTGCGTACGTATAAGTACATAAAATAACATAATTCACTATCCCGAGTCACTTATTATCACTATTATTATTGTTATTGTTACTTGATGTCCCGCTCGTGTATAATAATAAATATTGAAATCGTTTCGATCGGCACGATCTTGATAATTGGCCACCCAACCGCCCACGCGTACATTGGCAAACATCGTCGTGAGGCTCATGTAATAATAATAATAATAATATATATCGAGTGGACAAAGAGAAGTAAAAGCTACTTTTTTTATACCGTTTTTTCGCAAATCATATTTACGGCTAAGTAGGGGTCGTAGCTAAGGGTCAGAACCACACAATAATATTACGTATAAAACTAATGGTATAGTTGAACTAATGAAATAAAAAATAATAATAATGATACAAATTTTATTGAAAAATAAACGGATATTAGAAATGCTTAAAATTGTATTCATTTTTAAATGATGGTACATGTTAACTACTCTTAATTGATAATTTATCTATCATTCGAATTACCGATTTTAAAAATTGTCCATCATTAGCAGTTTCGTATTCATCTTGACACTGAAACTATGACCAACGCATTATACACCATAAGCGCGCATAATCAATAAACCTACAATATTCTTAACTGTACATTATACCTGTGTGAAGGCATAGACCGACTAATATAGTTAACATGAGAGTTTTACTACCGTCCTTGGTCGTTAATCAATATCATACATAAAAACAAAAGATGAAAAAGTTTGCGGTCTTTGTTCGTCTTGAAGTAGTAGGATATTAACGTATAACGATGAAAAATTAAAACTATCGATATACATTTCAATTTCTACACGACACTTTCAAAACATTCATCAAACAGTTTTGAATGAAACTAGATTTACCAATAACAAACACCTTTCAACTTATAATTCATTAATTCCTCTTCGCCGACGGAGGAAAATGTTTTCAATATAATCCTTTCTGTACAAAAACATCGCGTTGCCTTTTCTCGCTCTACATATTACGAAGGCCGTTCAATTCCGACAGCATTGCCCGTCCTGTTCATTTCAAAACGTTCACCGCAGTCGTTAAAATCACGTTTTTCATTCTGATTTTACAATTTTTAATACCTGATGCGTTAGGTTTAACACATTTTTCGTTCGCTTCACCGTATATTACGAAAAAAAAAAAAAAAAAAAACAAAAGAAATACCACTACGATTATAAATAATTATGATCAACGGCGTATCATAAGAGTGCATAATTAATTTCATCATGGTGTATACTAGGTGCATCACACGAGTGAACGTATTAACATTGTGCACGTGTCGTTTGCGCCACCGAGTTTGGTAGCACATAACGCAGTAGTGGTAATGATGATAATAATAATAGTACACGATGGGATTACAATGGACGGCGGACGCGTTTCAGCCCAAACGATGACGATATGTAATTGTTATTGTTAACTTCAGTATACACATTGTGTGCGCACATAAGGTTAACGCAGACGAACCGGAAATTAACGCAATGCACTTGGGTTCCAACCCTCGAAACGTGAATCGTGTTCAAATATTGAACGATGTACGGTACACTGACGTGGGCAAGTGACTATTTCGGTGTGCTCTACGCGAACATCCGGTACGAACACCCGATTGTTGTTCGTCTCGATGCGGAAAAGTCCGTGGAGATGTATAATGTACAACGTTTGCTTGGCTTTGGCCGCACGGTTAAACGATTTTGCTCGAGAGTGCGTCCGCCGCCGGTCTTATTTTTTTTATTTATTAGAACTTTTAGTAAAAACTGTTGCAGTTCAACAATCGAAATATTAAACGTACATAATCAGTACGTAGAACAACAATAAGCGAAAGATTAGAAATGAACAATATAGATAAAAACGATGAATAATATTGCAATTACTGAAAATAACAAACGAAAATAGTTGAGGAGAGTTAATACAAACTAATCTAAAACGTTAACAAAATGTAAAGATAACAATGAACAAAAATGTAAAACAGACAAACGGGACAGTAAATAATATAAGCAAAAAATGACTAAAAATAACAATTTAAAGTAAATAAACAAAAACAATCACATTATAAAGCCAGCCTCCTGAATAGAAGAAATAATAATGATAATGACCTGTTTAGAGTTAGAGTTTAGAATGAAGTAGAGGTTAAATTGAACATTCAGGTAGTTAAGGGAAGGTTAGGTTAGGTTACTAAGTTCTGACGTTTAATGGAGAGCGAAGGACAATCGAAAAGAATATGAGACAAATCGCAGATGGATTCCTCCATCTGAAACCGCCGCCGGTCTTATTGACGTATTGCACACGCGCATGTATACTTATTATTTTGAAGATAAGAAATGACAAAAAAAAAGAAATTTGGCACTGAAAAGAAACGTAATAACCGTGGCGCATAGGGCATAATACGTTGTCTACTTCGTCTCTACGATCTGCGATATTGATAATATTGTTCATACCATTCGTCTCGTTTTAATACCGATCTGTTCTTATGATTAATCAAATACACGTTTGCGACTCCGTGGTGATGGAATAAAACAGAGTTAATCGTGATCGACGAGGGCAAATTTAGGTACTATTTTACAATGGAATTTTTCGTATAAAAAAAAAAAAAATAAAAATAAAATTGGATATTGATCCACGCTTTTCAAATTACAGTTCAGTAATATTAAGTACAAAAATTAATTATTATTCGTAAAATACAATGTACATTTCTGTTGTACTCCGATGTGTACGGTTCTGAAACCAAACGACCAGTGTATTCTACAAGATTTTATTTAACTTTGCTAAAATTTTATATTATAATATCAAGAGATTCATTCGATTTTCAGTGTTAGAATTTACTTTTATAAAACGAGTACATTTTAAATGTTTATTTAAAAAAATATGCTCTGTAAGGTTAATAAGGAATTCTACCTGACGGCTAAATAATAAACAACAAATAACAAACAAGACAAAAGACTAGATTAGACTAGATTAGACTAGAATAGATCCTTGTATTGCTAAAGGGTTTTTTCCTCATTTCTTCCTGGTATTTTATTATTTCTATCCGAGGTGTGATACAAACATTCGATACAAGTCCTCTTATTTGTACTGTAATTAATAATTATTATTTTTGATTGTCCGAGCATCGCCAACAAGTCCTTCAGCGGAGGTCAATAATTAATATATAATTTATGATTGTCGAACATTTCAATCAGAACCCTTACGGAAGTACGTAAAGAATGTTCGACACACAAACATATGTCGAACGACGTATAAATAAAATCGAATTAACATTCGAATTTGGAGTCACAATCTGAGTTGGTATTCAATATAGTTACTATTTATTTGAAAACTGAGTATCGATATTTAACCTCCGCTAAAAAATTATCAATTACCTACATGATTTTAACCATTGGATATTATAAATATTATAGTATTATAGTATATATTATATATTTATATCTAAATTAAACCCGAGGTTTACGTGATTTCCCATCCTGCTATAAGATGTTTTATACATAAATTAAGTATTTTCATCAATATTTATTTTTTTATATTTTATTTTTTATAAATAATAAAATATAAGTAAATAAATGTTCTTTGTCTAAATTTGTGTCTAATAATTTACGTAGTGTAACAAAAAAAAATAATAATAATAATAACTCGTATACAATTGTTGGTATTTTATAATATAAAAGATTTATGAAAATTAAATCCTTCAACTTTTAAAATAAATAAATAAGTAAAGAATGATTTAACAGACATCCATACTGGTTAGTATATTATCCCCGCTATACGCTACGGTTGTATTTTACAATTTACTTTATTTTCGTTTATTAAATAGTTTATCACATAATAACATGAAATAAAAATATGAAAATTATTATTTCTATTTTGTACAGAAAATGTTGCAACACAATTACATAAGCATTCAATTTTCAAGATAACTACGTATAAAACGTAAATATACATTCTAAAATATATCTCAAGAATCATACGAATAACCTGTTCGTTATTATTTACATTTTAATTATCATACTTTTCGAATCTCACAGTCGTTCCAAGTGGTCATAAGTAATGTGTACTTACTTATATTACAAGGAATAAGAGTACATTTTGAATTATGATATTTAATTATTATTCATACTTCTTATATAAATGGTACTTTCATAGGATTTAATGTAGACAGTAATAGCTTTGATTAAATGTATGACATATATTTAATCTATGGTAAGAGTGTTATTAAATAGATTCGTTTAACGAGATATCGTGTTACATATAACTTATTCGCAGAACTTAAGTCATGCTGATTAACAGATATCGTGAAACGTTATTTACGTATTTACAAAATAACTAGGGGTTTGCCTAATTTGAATACTATTATCAGACTAGGCAATGCCATCATGAGATATTTTTTAGGATTCTGAAACCTCTTAGGGACAATCATATTTTCAGTTTTTCCGATCATCTACCTATATGTAAACTATAATACGTATAGACCTATTCTAATGCTATTCGGTACAAAGAAATAATCCAAAATCAGTAATCACGTGAGTTTTGGAGAGAAAAAACATGTATACTTCTTTCCAATGGGATGAAAAATGTATTCAAAACGTTTATTTTTTCGTTTACGTCTTAAGCGATATATCTTCACTCATTAGAGTAGTGTCCTAAAATACGAAAATTGAACCGCTATTTTTTCATAATCTTCTAGTTATGATGGTTATTGTTGAGTATCAGATGACGGTTAATATGAGTATATGTTGAATATCCATAAATTTATATAGATAATTATAAAAACAAAGAAGAAATTGTAAGAAAAAAGACGACCATAAAAAATTGAATGAATGGTAAAACATAATTCAGCAGCCTTAAATTAATAAAATATATTACTATAATTTTTTTTAAATAATACTAACTGCTTAATTTTTTTTTACATTTTGACAAACAGCAAAAAAATTATGATAATATTCTATTGTTGAGTAAACGTAGGATAGTAATTAGACACCGGTTTTCAAGGTATTATACACATAATCAAAAAACAGTTGTAAACTAAAAAAAGAATCTTGTAATTCAAAGAAACAATTAAAATTGAATTGATAAATGTGTTTAATAAACGAATTTTTTTTGTAATTTAGTAGACAAACTAAAAATAATAAACTCTAAGCGAATTCTGCAAACCAAAAAATATTATAATATACATGTATTTTATATTTTTCTTTTATCAATTAATTTTTCGATTATACAATACAAATAAAAAAAATGAAAATATCAACTATTAAACCGAATATATAGATACAAATATATATATATTTTCATAGACAAATAAATTATTATGTTTTAAATAAGTAATCAACGAACAAATGGTATTAGTTAAATGTATATGAAAATAATATGATAAACATTTTTCGAATAACAATACTTAAAAAAAAATAATTATTGTTAGACCTTGCGAAAAAAAAAAATTATCATTTGCCTTAAAAGGTCTTGTATATGCAATTTAATATTAAGTATTGTACAGATGTTTGTATTATTTCCTAGTAATAATAGTTCATTTATTTTTAGTAAACCAAAGGTTAAAAACCAAGAGAACGTGAAGGTCTAATTTAATCTTAATTAAAATATTAATTAGATATGTATTGCATGGCAGACGCGAATAAAAAACTTAGAACACTTCTTAGTAGGAAGTAAATTCTGATAATAAATAATGAGTAATTACTTTATTGAGATCGAATAAATCATCATTATTGTTTCCTAGTGTGCCCTCGTTCGATATATTTAATTTACTAAAAAATTGTCTACAATTATATCCGTGTATTTTAACCTCAAAATGTATTTCTTATATAAATATTAGAATCGTGTATAGTGTACACTTAAAATGTAAGTTAATTTTATTCGGAGCAATCAATAAATCATTAGGTAATACATAATACTGTGAAACCCCTAAATACCGGACACCCTTGGTCGCTGAAATTTTATATTATTTGAAAATACTACGGTGGAATTGGATTCTAGGAGATACACGAAGCGAAACTGATAACATGAAATTGTTTGAGTTCATACTCTACTATAGTTTATTTTACACATATATCAATGTCGTCCCTGGGTTTACAATGAACCCACGCAGCTATGACTACGATAATAACTTTCTCTGGCTCTCCTTCATCGTTTATTTGAATCTATATTATCACTGAATATCCATCTACCCCATTTGGCTACAATTGCAATTGCACTACTTGATAACCTTTATGTAGGAGCCAATGGTAAATTAATTTTGTACTATTTATCTTAAACCATCATTGAAATCAAATAATTTATTGATTACAGTTGGATATTATAATGAATAGTTATTATATAAAAAAGTTTGTTATTACGATAATGATATTTCAATTAATATTTAAAATATATTTAGATTCTATATCAGGTTAGGTTAGGTTAGGTTTGGTTAGGTTAGGCTAGGGTCTCTGTATTGTAACATTACGGTAAATAGGCAAATATTATATGCTACTTAAAAAAAAAATTATGTGAATTTATAAATAATTAAAATTTAGCACACAATATTTATTTATATATGTATATATTATTGGTAATTATTATTTGTTGTAAGCATTCATAAGTCGTTATACACCCATGAGTTGTTAATAAATTCATACAAGTTTTATAAATCACAATACATTATAATTAATACATTTTGTATTTTGTTACTTACTATTTAAAAAAAATTAGCTATTTTTAAAACTCAAAATCAGGTGTTTAGAAAAGGATAAGTTTGTTGTAATTTAGATAAATAATAAATGGTTTTATGTATAAAAATAACTACTAAATGATTATAGTTTAAGATCACACTTTATCATGATGCATTTAATTTATAAAAATAAAAAATGTGCAGTGAAAGCTAAAGTATTTCAAATACATAAGTACTCGAAAAAAAATTGAACAGAAACAACATCTGTGAAATAAATATTTAAGTAATACTATTTTATTCATGAGACTTATCGAATATTTATTCAGAAAATTATATCTTATTTTCTTATTTTAGGAATTTTTCATAATTTATGCAATTATTGATAGTATAAAATAAATTAAAATAAAATTCTTATTGAGGCCAAAATATAGTTATGATGCAATAAAAAAATAATATAAAAATAATAATCATACAAAAAATAATTAAAAATTCCTAAAAGACCTTGTAAATTAATATGTACATATATATATTGTATATTTTACACATACATACTCTTTATTTATATACGAGTACAAATGTAATAAATAATTATCATGGGCACCCTTAGAGTTAGGAGACAAGTGAGACACTCGCTACTCTAGAAAATATTAACAATACATTTCAGTATCACATGACTGATTCATTTGGATTTACTTTTTGAAAAGTTCTGTGGTTTTCCCTAGCTTAATTACTTACGGATTCATGGCCGTTCAATGTAATAAACAAGTTATTCTAAATATTTGATAGTGTATGAATAATTATTGAAAGAAAAAATAGAACATACTACAATCTTCAGATTTACAAAATAATTTTTATGCTTAGTAAATTGTATTACGGAATTACTGAAAAATTACTCGTAATTAAGAAAGAAAAAAAAACAATTCAAGATATTAAGATGTTCTAAGCTAATTCAAGTTACTACTTGTATATTTGAACATGCTCTAACACATTATACGGTTCTGACCGGCCGATGGCATTATTTTAATGGAGTAATAAAGAGCATATACACTATATTATACCGTTACGGCAAAATACCGGCGCCGTGTCACTACAGATGGACGACGCGATAAGCTTGGTGGCATACCCGATCAAATTAATGTTTTCATATTATACGACCTTACTTGTACGGTAGAATTGGAATATATGCGATAAACTTTGGCCTGTTTAATTCAGTTTTTTTTTTTTTTTAAAAAAATGACAAAATTCTATGTAGAATTTATAATTACCCTCGTACTAGACAGACCGATGTTGTGGGACAAATTATATTAAAAAGAAACTTATTTTTATACTTTCGTAAACAATGTATTAAATGAGCTCACTTCCTATTTCCTATCATTAATGGGATGTACCCAAGAAATACGATTTTTCTGATGTCTTTGAGGCGACGACTGTACTACCATGGTGTAATTATTTGTTAACGCACTACTGGAGTGTTCTTATAAAACTTAACACGCACAAAAGTATACTTGGGACTAACTTGGGACCGACAAAAAAACCGTGCAAGAACCGTGTATTGATTTGGTTGTGGTTGATCGAATTTTTGCCGTCCAGTCAAAACCGTATGTGTAAACAGTGCAATGATTTCAAAATGACAAAAACGGTTCTCTGCCCATGAAACGGTCAATTGTTCGGTAGATATGCAAAGAGGAAAGTTCGTTCTATGTACTTAATTTGAAATAGTTGTAAATTAGTGTGAAATGTCCACGTTTCATATCCTATAATTATCGCAGTCCACGAATACACGAATAATAAAACTCACGAGTAATAGCATTCGTTCAAAACGAACAGAGCAATTGGAGGAACAGTGCCATTTAAAAATGATAAATAAATATTACATATACATATTATGGTAACATACTTGTCGGCTTTTTCTAACATCTTTTTGATCGCTAAATAATTGTCAACGCCAGGTAGTTGTAACATCTTTAGGCATAGCTCGGGATCCCATTTGGAAAGGCTTTGACCGTTCTTCAAGTCGGCCAGTAGCTTTGACCCACTGAACCGATTGCTTGCATTGTCCGGCGCCATAATTCTGGTCTTCACAAGATTCGTTGCTCTTACCCATTTATTCTGCGTAGTCATATTTTACCTTGAACACAACATTTTTATTTATTTTTTTATTTTAACTCAAATTTATCGTACGAAGAAAAAAAATGTAATTCAATAATAATAATAATAATAATAATAATAATAATACAACGTATTATACAGGTATATATTTTAATAAATAAATTATGAAACAAAACGATTTGTCTGTTATGTGATTGAAATTGGACTTAATTATATAACGTACAGAAGGAACCAAATTACGAGTATTATTATGAATATTTCAAGCGTTATTATATTTTACTAGAAATCAATATGATTAAAAAAGAGAAGTCTAATATTTTGAGTATACATTTTGTAAAAATGTATAGCTATAATGCTCTATACATACCTATTGTTAATACTGTATTTACTAGCTACTTAAATAAAATGCATGTTGCTTGAAATATTTACGAAAAATACCTTAAAGGTATTGTTCATGTTATTGAATATACGGTTGACAACAAAACGTTAATGATGAGTTGCAATGGCATGCGTTAATATTTGATAAATTTAACAGTTCATCATACTTTCAGATCATGCATAATCCGCCTACCAGAAATCATTGTAGATGCTATTATGTTAAGTGTTTAACAATCAGTCATTCATAGATTTAATGTATGTTTAACTCTAGCGGCATACCGTCGTTGTAAATCCCAATTAAATTACATTTAAAATAAATACAATTTTTTTTTTTTTTAACTCTATTTTAAAATGTTATGAATGACCGAAGAAACAGTTTTTAACTTATGATGATTGTTGTTGAACTCACCGCGGTGACCGATTACCAGTTGATTTTAATTTGTCGTCGGATTAAATAATATTGCAGTGTCACAATTCGGTACAAAGAAAAAAAACAAAAGAGGAAACACGGAGACACGCTCGCGCCAGACATCAAACACCGTATGAAGAGATACGGATGATGAATACATATCGTACGAAAAAAAATGGGAAAAAGTTCATTCCGTACAACGAGTACATTATTTTGTATATGTATGATAATATGTGTATCTCGCGATACGACGATGTCAATTAAGTGCGTAACAAGTGGCTGATGACAAGTGTGTGGGCATAATATTCTAGTATTTTAGTATACGTGCAATAAAAAAACAATTAAAAAAAAAAAAAAACGAGTCCATGAGTAATCCGCAACGTTTTCGCGTTTATGGTCACAGAAAGAGCGTACGACGACGAGACGTGTGCTTAAAAAAATTGTTTACACCAAAAGACGGTGCAGTAATAGTACCTATGTAGACCGCTGCAAAGTTGTCCCAATTGTGTTACTTTTTTTTTTTTCATAGTTCAATTGGAGGCCGAATACAACAATCGTAACACCCCACGCATAGACTGCATGCGAGTCGATTCGATTAATTATATAAAGATCATATTATTATGTACCAAGAGATATCGGTGTTCTTGCGCCGCCCATCATAACCTATAATGTATACCAGTACGACAAGGCAAACTCGTTACAGAATAGACGAACGCGCATATACGAGTATCCATAGATTTCATCCACACGCGTCTAAAGAGTTTGGCCAGGTAGAAACAAAAAAAAAAAAAAACGGATTTTTAACATTTTGAATCGCATAAGATCGTCTTCGATATTCTTATAAAACATAAATACATGATCTTAAAACATTTAATATTTCTGCCGATTCAAAGCAAAAGAAAAATAATTAATGATCATTTATACATTTATACATTACATGCGCACATATAAACACTTGTTCATTATAAAATATGACTATTAGACTTAGATAACTAACACCTGCTATGTGTTTATCCTAGAAGTTTATACAATAAGTCGTAAATAGAATTTTAATATTCATATTCTTATTCATAAGAAATTGTTTTGGTAAAAGTTCTATCGACTGTCATGACGTCAGACTTTATCTGATCTTTGTACATTTTTTTTTTAAAAATTATAATCGAAATCATAATTATATGTAAGTCCATTACAATTTATAATTTAAAGTATACAAGTACAAAGTACTTAAGTGATTTCGATGGTTATAATATACCATATTATGGTTATTCGAAGTTTATACATTTAAAACTATCTTTTAAATAAAATAATAGGGTCGCTTTTGATACAGTATTTAACTGTTTTATACATCTACTCTCAATAATATTTTACGATAACTCCAAGTAGTTTCTGTTTAAATATTAAATATAATTCTTAGGCTATGTTTACAATTACAATATACCAAATATTCAATATCAATATTTTTCAAAAATCTTTTCGCAATAAAAATTTTAGGTACACGTAAATAATATATGATTCTAATTCTAGTTCAGTATAATAATAAGCTGTTTATTATACTCATATGTACTTTATATTTTGGTTTCATTCAAAATAAGAACAATATGTCCCGTTACATGACCTTTATTATTGTTTATTATTAACAAGTATATGTGTGGTAGTGTACGATAATGAATGTAAATATTTGTGAGACATTTAATATTGCTCACGCATAATAGCTACGCGAGAAAGGAAAGTTGCAGAAAAGCATAGTAGCAGCATAGTATACACTCATATTTACAAATAATATAGGTGTTCAAAATAAACAATTAATAAGAAGACAGTATTGCCCAAGAATGAAAATAAATCCATGCTGTTGTCGTACAATAAATAACGTGGACAAGATTTTTTCTGGGAAACGGTTCAACTGCATAAATCTTCTGCAGTTACAACCAAGACTGAGAATTTATTAAGTTTAAATCGTTTAATGATATGCATACATACTCGTATGTAATTCAATATCCGTCTTAATATTTTTTTGCATTTAAAAATAGGCTAAAAAAAATGAAATAAAATAATTTAGGTGAAATTAATAACGAAGAAAAAGGAATTGATATGCAAAAAAATAGAAGAAATAATAACTTATTAAAATAAACTTAACTTGTACATTTTTTTTAAGATTTCACATTCCTACAATAATGAATTTAAATAAACGTAAAGTTAATAAATTTGATTATTGATCAGAGAATAAATTTTATTTAAATGTGCTGAATAACAATGTAAAATGTGTAATTGAACTAAGAAAACTACAAGTTTATGTATTCTAAGCAAAAATCTAAAATGTCTATAAGTGTACTAGTTATGCTTATAGTTTCGAGCCCTACAGGTAAACGTTATACATTTTTTCATTACTAAATCAATCGAGATATTTTCCGTGAACTGATTGAATTTGGACTTCCAATGTCTCCCTCCGTTGCGACTTGATATTTTTATCTTCTCATTACATATCTAAACCATTTATGCCCTATCAAAAAATGTGTCATCTCCGGTATTTTATACTTAAATACTTTATATTATCAATTTTAATAGACTTATGATTATAAGATTTCGAATATAATAAAAAAAAAAAAATCTACAAAGATCAGATAACGCCTGACGTCATGATAGTCAATAGAAATTTTACTTAAACAATTAAAAAATGTGTCATCTCCTCTCACGTCTGACATCATGATAGTTGATAGAAATTTTAACTAAACAATCAAAAAATGTGCCATATCCTCTCATCAAATCAATACTCTTAAGTTTTTTCAGTCCATTTTAATGAAATAAGTTAATTTCTCGGCTTATCATGTGCATAACATCCAGTATATTTTAATTAGTTTTTATTAAGATGTATTCTTTTTAGAAATTAATGAAAAATAGAAACGAATTCAATTAAGTAAAAATATTATTTAACAAAATAAAATCGAAATTGTACAGTATTCTACATTAATGCATTAATTTACTCATACAGATCGACAATTAAAAACAAATAAAATATATTCAACAATTCTGATTGAGTTAGTTAATTTAATCAATTAGAACCATCACAATAATATGGTATGTATGTTATAACTTATGTCTTATAGTAATAGTACACATATGGTACAATGTACAGTATAATAATTGTTTTTAAATAAACAATAATAAAAAACGGCTCTTATATAGTTGATGTCTGATAATATAGATATAAATCTGATAAAATTAAAAATATTATAATAAAAATAAACAATAATAAATAATGGCTTGCCTAAAGTGTATTGTGCACATAGCATGAGATCTATATCAGTTATCCTTGAAACATCATTACCTGGACAAATATACAACATCATTTCAAAAATGTTATACGATAAGCAACCATTTGATTGGGCGCACGACAGTAATGCAAATCAATAAAAAGTTACATTAAAAAAAAAGTTATACATCGTTTTATTTATAGTTAGAAAAATAGTTTTATTATTGTTATAATTGATTTGATGAAAACGGTAAAAAATGATAAAGTAAAACCATAGTTGTCTGTCTAAATGTTAAAAATTTAAAATACTTAATTGTGATGTTATACACCAAGAAAAAGGTAATTTTCATACTATCGTTAAACTGATTAAAAATTAATAAAAACATACTATTATTACCTGTCATACACATTATGACTTCAACGTTATATCACATATCAAGTAATTTTATCATATTCAACACAAGGTTAGTTTTCCCCATTACCGATATGCATAAATATATTAACTACAATAGATAAGTATTTAAATATATTTAAAGTTTGATAGTACCTATGGTTGCATAAGTTAAATTGTTCACAGGTCACAATAATTATTATTCTGTCTTTTAATTTTTGAAGTAATATTAAATGATTAATGTACTTTAGCTTATAAATGTATATAATATTTATATACATAGTGGTCGTAGTATGTTCTCAGTAGTAAACGAATTAATACAATAAAAAGCACTCACAAATTATTGACCGCTCTGTATGTATCCTACACGGATTTAATTTCTAATAATTGATTAAATCCTATAAACATTATAATTCTTAAAACTCGTTATCAATAATTATCATATCAAGAAACTATTAAATTATATTAAACAATAATAGATAAGTTAATAGAATTGTGTGCATTAAATTAACAATAATTATTAATTTCATTTTTTTTATGCAATACACCTAGTTAATGATTTTTCAATATTTCTTTTACAATTCTACATGGTACATTTATTAATGGTATAAATTTTTATAAATCCATTATATACAGTCATTATTACATAGTCATATGATTGCACTATTGATTCTATTAACTAAATCGTATATTATTGAAATAAAATAAAATAAAAATTTAGGTAAAATAAGTGGGTTATATATGATAAATATATTATACAATTTATACTTAATTTGGTTTGGTATGAGTATTTGTAAAATGATATTGTGAAGTTTGCGCAAAGAGGTCATCATGTTTTGTATAATTCCGACGTGAAAAAAAAATTAAAATGTAAGGTTTTATAAATAATATATGAAAGTAATTACTTAACAATCAGATTCTAATATTATCAATAATAAATTATAAATATATGAATCGAACTTATAATTTAGAAGGTAGAAAAATAAGCTTCAAAAAAACTTTGGTACTACGCACATTAAATTAACTAATTTATTTTATTGTATTGTTAAATGTTATAATATAAATTTATTAAAATATGTTTAAAATGTATTATCGAACACCTAAATGTTAAAAAAATTGGCAATAATATACATATTTCAAAATTAAAATTACAACTATTGAAGGACAAGGTAACAGTAACCTTTAGTTAGATAGAATTTCACATTTTAATAATCAACAAGATGTATTTTATTATTCGTACTCGCAGTGCATATATATAATACATATATGTTTTTATATAAATACGATTTTTTTCTCATCAAAAAGTCTACAAAAAACTTGAGTTATTGAGTTGAACAATAACACACAAAATGAAAATCAGATTCATTTGATCGTTCTGTATTCACTTATTTTTTATAAAACCATATTGTAATTAATTTAAATGAACATAGACGAGGTTCGATTTTCAATAGAAGATAAAAACGTCTAGTTGGTTAACCTACTGATTCAATCCACTACCGACATGTAGTGGGCTCAAAAACTACCAAAATATGACTCATTTGCATTTCTCAAAAAATACTAACAAGTAAGGGTTATTATGAAACCGGTAGTGTTACGTAAATGTGAAGTGTAAAATAAACGATACTAATAGACCGTCCATGACGTAAAATTGTATGTACATATTAAGTTTTTTTCGTCTTACAACAATATATTAGGTGTACCTAATGTAAAAATGTAGGATAAAAATGAACATTTAACTAGATTTAAATTTGAAATTATATTGTTAACCGTTCCAAGGAAAACGGTTTTTTTTTTTACTTTAAAGCTTATACAGCTTATATGGTAGGTATTGGAATGTTATCCAAGTATTGTGTTTTACTTTGTCGATATCTAATTTTAAATTAATTTTAATAAACTATGTATTCATATAATAAAATGTAACAGAAAGCATTATATTATTATACGAGTATAAACCTTATAATACTTTGTAGAGTTGTTACAGATACCTAGTGCCTACTGCTTAGAACATGTACAAATAATCCCTCAAGTTTTTCATCGGTTACACCGTAAAAATAAAAGGTACATACCCACTACGTAAAATATTAGTTAAAAACAATTATACATCGGAAATTAGAAACTTTATTGTTGTTACCGTTAAGATACCAATATTTAGTAGAACTTTAATAAATTTAAAATTCCAGTTAAATTTTAGATGATAACCTCGTACAAATTATGTACAGATTATATTAATTGTACAATTATTTTAGGTTTGTAAATTTATTTATCATTTACTTAATTAATTTTATCAATTTTTTTTTTTTTTTTTGTCATTGATGTTACGTTAACACTAGGTTATTTGGACACAAACAAATACAGGTACATGTTAGCGAATAATGTTTGTGTTCGGTGTTTTACTATGGAAATCGGTATAATCATAGGGTTAGAACCGTGTGCAATACGATATTCAGATAATGCGTGTGTGAAAGTTTGAAACAAAATAGTAGGTACATTGGCATGTCTTACCTTCAAACTCGACAAATCATAGTAACGCTTGAAATCTCAATAAGTACGATCTACACCACTATCACACTGCCGCGCAGTTAGTAACGCATTGTTCGACACCGGAGAATAGTTTGTTCGTATAATTTATTGCGCTGCAAACGGAACAGGGAAGAGGGAACCAATATGTTTTTCCCCGGAATCTGCAAATCACCGGATCACAATACAGATACAGGTAGCCCGGCAATTTCGCATGTCATTGCCTCCGGAGTCGATTCCAGCAATGACCTATAAGTTGTACACGTGGAAATGCTAGGAAATCACTGAAGGTGAAAATAAAAATATTTATTGGAATCGCGCTCCGTAACCTACGCGCACGGTTCGGTAATACCCAACAGGTCATTGCATTTCACCTATTGCGGTCGGACTTCGTTAGGTTTCGTTAGAAAACGTAAACATCGGCGAGGTCTAATGTAAATCGGTGTGCGGCCGCTAGTTAAACTACGGTACTACGTTGAAATTGGTCGGGTTCGTTCTTTCGGTTGTTCGTTTTTTTTTTTTTTTTTTTTATATATATGACTCATTAATCGTTAACCTTACCCGTATAACCGTATACGTGAATCGATTGCCTGAACGTGTTATCATATTTCTGAAAACGTGAAGCTTGGTCCCATATAGTATAAGTATCCATTTATCAGCGAAATCGTAAACGCAATTTATTGAATTGCAATATTCGCTAGAACATTTTTTAGAACATCTATACCATAAGCAACCGTCATAAATACGTTCGTAATTGCTAATAAAAATATGAATAGGTCTTATTCGTACGTAGTGTAAAAACATTAAAACCGAAAAATAATAGTTCATCAATACGTTTATACATTTATGTATATACCTTTATTATCGACAGAATATCACAGCGGTACACTTTTCGGTGATTACCGGCACTTGAAATGTACAGATTTATCGTTTGCGAAGTAGTCATTTACAATTAAATGTATTTAAGTGGAATATAACGCACCGTTAAAATATTAATGTACTTACAAGTTATCCGAATCCAATTCGGTATGTTCGATTTCAAACTTAATACGTTGTAGCACTCTCGCACAGTCGTACACACAACATTTTTCCCGCGGAACGTTTTGAATGCTAATACTGTGGAGTCGAGCACAAGTTGGGGTTCAATGACGGTATCTTACGTACAGCACCTGCCCGCTCCCCAGTATCTACGTAGACAACTGAACCTTCAAGGTCTACGAGCGCATTAAACGAATTCAAATACTAAGTAAACAATGTCAATTGATTATAAAATGTTTAAATTTCCAAGAACTCGAGAGATCCTTCAAATGGTTTTATCAATATGCATATTCAAATGCAAAATAAAATGTTGTTACCTTTATTCTTTGAAGTTTGAACTATTTTACAAAACAAATTATGTAATAAAAAATTCATTACCGATGGTGAATTTTGTATCAATATTATTTTTGGAACTTATAAAGTTTATAGACATTAAAAATAGCCTGAACACTGTATTAGTATATAGTATGTAGTATGTAAATATTTATTTTATTTTTTTTTCCACAAAAATCTACAGATTCAATTTAATCAAATTGTTGAATTAATGTTTAATTTTAATGTATACTTATAATATGTAGTATCATTATAATTTCGTTACAATAATTGTAATTATAATTATTATAACAGTGGATAAAATAATGTTTATTCAAAATATATTAGAACATGTTCAAAAATTCCGTTGTTGGGGGTTATCAAAATAGAATAAAAACATATTTATCATATACATACATATATTTTTAATGAACATAAAATGTACATTAATGATGATTCATATAACATGAAAACTGGTTTTAACTAAAAAATAACATGTATTATACTCATATTAGTAGTAAATAAAGTAAATTTATCATTCTTAGGTTACATAGAGTTCAAGAACCATAATTTACCCCATAGACGTAATATATATTTAATAAATTAACAAATATTATGAGTCACCCTTAAGTTCATTTTGTTTTTCTTCCATTATTCGTTCAGCTTCGGATACATATTTATCGGCCAATGCAGTAATCTACATAAAAATATTGCATTAATAAAATAATATTAATAACCTTACATAACAATTATTTTAACTTGAAACATTATTTAATTCTATAAAGTAATTTAATTTCACATAATATTTCTCAAAAAATGTAATATGTAATTACAAATACCATGAGGTACCATCAAAAAAATATATATTTCTGTTGATATATAATCCTATATTTTACATCCATTCCAAAACCCCTGTCCTTATGTACAAATTACTCTAAATATTTAATGTTCTCGACTTCACCTATTACATCACCACTTATTGTCATTGGTCTCCTCGTACCCTCAATATCTTAGTATCTTCCTCTAAAGTTATACTCTATGTACTGTTTTTTTTTCTACTAATTGTCAATCCTTTTCTATCAAGGAGTAACCTCCAATCATTTTTCTACCAGATTTTCTCCTGCCAAAACTATATCATCAGCAAATATCATACACCATGGTATTTCATCCAGTATGTATTTAATAACTCCACACATTACCACAGGGAACAAATAAGGCCTTAGAATCGACCTCTGATGCAAACCAACTTCTACGTTAAAATTTTCTGTTACTCTACACAAACTGATTACACAAGTTCTCGAGCCTTCATACATATCCTGAATCAAATTTATGTATTTTTTTTGGAACCTCCTTTCTCATTAATGCCCACTTCAAAACTTTTCTCTTGGCACTCTGTCATTCTAAATTTATAAACAAGAAGCAAAATATTTTCTTCTTTTCCCAAAACTTCTCTACTAGTTGTCTAATTGTAAATTTTCAAATCAATAGTATCAATAATTAGTAGATCCAAGAGTGATGACAGCAACTAGGGGTTATTTTTGTGAAGGCAAAATATAGTAAACATAGTATTTACATAACTTAACTAGTATTGCATATTACAATAAAGTAGTTGACATCATGGAAAAGAATCAAAATTTTATATTTTTGATATATTTATAAATAGCTTATATTTGTTGATTACTGAAATTTAATTATACTGAAAAAAATAATAAATAATAATTTACTTTAAATACCTGATTTTGTAAATCGTGAACTAAATCTGTTGATAAAGTGTCATTGTCTTTAAGTGATTTTATATTTTTATTTTGTATTCCTTTAATGATATCTTTACTTTTAACAAAAAGTGCTTTCGCACCTTTACTTAAATTTTCTCGGTGTTCTTTTGTAACTCTGAAATTTTAAATTAGCATGAGTAATTTTCTAAATTTTCTAATGATAATCATACATTACTTAGGTATTGGTATAAATATAGAAGTCTTATCTTGTTGAGGATTTAAATTCATACCAGAAGAATTTAATGATTCCAAAACAGCTGGAATCGCTTGTGGAAATGATGACATGTTTAAAATTATAGTTTTTGGATTTTTTCTAAGAATCTGGGCTAAATCTTGTATAACATATTCATCTCCTTCAAATTTAACTGGTAATGAATCCAATGCTCCTAAAAATGAGTTATCTTTTAATAACTAAATTATATAAATAATTTAATTTTGTAAGTATTTTAAGTAATAAGTGAGTACTTTAAAGCATTAAAATGTTTATATAGTCCATTTTTTAAGTAGTTATTATTTATAAATAGAATTTAGAATTTTTTTTTTTATTAAAGAGCAGAATTTAGAGTTAATAAAAACCATTACTATTTACATTAAGTTCAAAGTTATAAATGCATTTTAATGAACTCAATATTAATTATTAATATATGAAAATTATATACACTAAAATTTATGTAGCAAATTATTCTAATATTGGCATATAGGAAATAATTGCAATATCTTAATAATTTTAATCAAAAACAAATAAAAATTTTACTAAAAAAATTAATATTATAGAAACCTTGAAAAAAGTACCTATGTTACAAACTAATATAAAATTATCACCAAAAAAGTTCTCTATTAAATATAATTGATTTGAATGTTTATAATTATGTAAAGTACATACTAACATAGAAATGTGATAAATTAAAAAAAAAAAAAAACTTGCATATGTTTTACCTGTAGAAGATCTTAGTGATAAGTTTTTAATATAGCTATTTTTTAATGATACCACTGCTTTTTCCATTTCAGTTTTCATGACATTGTAATTCAGGTGCTTTGCTAAAAGATTTTCATCAATGGTTACCTTTTTTTGACCTAAAAAAAAATGTCATAAAATATAACGATAAAAAAAGAAAATTAAAATCTATAGGATAATAAGTAAAAATAACATTCATGCTATAAGAATTCCATTTCATTGAAGAATTATAAATTTAAAAATAAATATTTAAGATTACAAGAATAAGATTAAAACTATTTCATTATTAAATAATGAATTAGTATCAAATTTTGGTTATTCTTATTGTCTCTCACAAATCATTTACATCGACCAAATTATTGGAAAATCAAATCAAGCCAGATCAACATAAATGGACTTCTAAGGTACTGCACAGCGAATATTTCAGTCAGTAAAAGCATATAAAAGTTAAAGGATAAAAAAACGATGTGTACAATTTTTTTATAGAATCAATAGATATTCGAATCTTATCAGGTACCTTTGTTTGATTTCTTGTCTTTACTTTTGGCGTAACTCCGGGTAACGAAAAAGCTGACCGTAGAGTGATGGGAGTTAGCGGTTGTACCAAAAAATGTGGAAGATAGCCGTTTTGGGGAAAATTCTATACCCGTCCGGCGACATTCCAACGCACCAACTATACAACTGGAAACCCGTCTGTGCTCCAGAGAGGTTACAATTATCGATCCTAAGGCGTTTGTTAGTTTTAACATGCCGTCAAATTCAAAAAAATTAATTGAACAAACTAAACTTGGATTGAAGTTTAAATTTGTCGAGAATAATCGTTATCATATTCGTTATCTTTTATCAGCCCCAGTCTCACAGCCGGCAACGATATCAGTCTACGGCTTTCAGTGTTGATCTACTAGTAACCATGGTCGTATTTCAAAAACGTTTAATGGCGGCCATTTTATTTTGAATAGGAATAAAGTTAACAATAAAATATAAGGAAAAAATAAAAGAACAATGTAAATAAATCGAATTATTCTACTAGTAATAAATGTAAGTTTAAAAAATGATATTATAATACAAGAATTTTTTAAAATATTAACTATGAAACTTACGTGTACTCAATTAAGCATCACTTGGATTTTTTTTCAAACAATCTCGTACGTGGATCTGTATTTTCGAAAGACATTCTCTGCCGCAAATTGTGCAACATTAGTACATTTTGGATTGTAACGTTCATGGTTGTTATTTTATATTAAAAAAATATTGTATTTTTATTTTATTATAATTTGTTAGTTAAAAAAAAATGAAAACTATATTTTATTATGTTATAGTTTGTTTAATTTGTTAGTTAAAAAAAGTATTAAACGAATTTAATTTGTATGTTATATTTTAATATTACAGAATCTCGATTATGGACGAAATAATAAGTGTTAAATTATTATTATTTATTTATTTATTTATTTATTTTTTTTTTTTTTTGGTGTGGGGGCATAAATTATATGCCCAGAGCGCAAAATTTTTAATACGGGTCTGGTTCAGTATGTTTTGTGTAATAAAAGAGTTCACTTGATTCTATATTGTATTGTGTTCATATAGTTAATTATTTAAGAAAAACATTTGATATCAGGTAAATGTTTTTATATCTAAAAATAATTTAAAAAATGTATGAACACAATATATTCGTATTGTTTATACATAGAAATGAGCTCTTTTCTTGAAATTATTTGTGTGGTTGAAGCTGCTGGTCAACTTGATGAACCAGTACATAAGTGCAGAAGGTATTGGATTCATCCAATACATACTAGCAGAGAACAAGATATGCGTTTTGAATATTTTTAAAATAATTTGAAAAAATATCCTGACATGTTTTTTGACTACTACCATAATATGGTAGGTATCACATGATTTATAACTGGACATATTATGTAAATTTAATAATATGAGGCATAGGCGGCACTTGGAGGGGGTCATAAGGGGGGCAGTTGCCCCCACCCACAAAAAAAACCTGTTACTTCAATATTTTATTGATGAACTCCGAAAAGTTGAATTTAATTGGAAATAATTAATGATGTTCCTTCTGTAATTTTAATTTCTGATGTAAAACAAGAAAATAGTTTTTGGAATTCCAATTTAAATTTGAAGCTGATTAAGGGGAATATTAGAATTATGCTCATTTTAATTGAATAATTGAATATTGATAAAATGATAATAATTTTATCAAAATTAATTCATCTAGAAAACATGGTTAGTAATTTCTTTCTTAATACTATCTACAACGCCAGTCACTGATTAGAGGATATTGGTTAAATAGTAAGTGTGAAAAAATCGTGGGAGCGTCACAACGATTTCCCAACAAGGATAATAACAAGCAAATACCAATACTTAAAATGTAACAAAAATGGCGAGAGCTTTTATTAGATTGAACTGGATAAACTTAACAATAAAAGATAGCTCTTCGCGTGGGCATAACGGAGTTAAAAACAAAAAGTAATGAGGATGCTAACGAACAAAAATACGGAACACGCGTCGTGTGCAGAGGTTAAGAGGATGCAACACACGTAAATATTGAGACCAAAAACAAAGTTCACGCGAACATGTTTTATCAGAGCTATAATCACCCTAGGGATTCAAAATTTTTACACAATATAGAAGATAACTATTTCTGTGACGCAGTGTTTTTATTTTTTTATTAAAATAATTAGGAAAGGAGTTATTAAAGCTCAAATATGCATGATATTACATGTTTTTAAATATCTTATAAAACTAAATTGAGTCAAAATATGAAAAAAATAAAAACCCTACATCACAGATAAAATTCTCCCTAATACATGGTGAGAATTTCATGAATTTATTATGAATGTTCGCGTAAAACAGTTTTTAACAATGTTTTATGATAAATACAAATATTCATCATTGTTTTGAGCGCTGTTCCCGTTACTAGCGTTCGTTCGGTGAACTAAAACCCCCACTCCACTACTGAAACAACTGTAATCGGTACGGCGACGACGACGCGTCGTCGTTATCGGTAGTGATATTATATAAATAATAATTATTGCAGTTCGAAAAAACAACCAGAAACCAGAAATAAGATTATCGATTATCATCTGTTGATTTTATATTATTCACACTATTTTATGCCGACCATTATAATTTGATAGCACACTACATCACTACTAAATTAGTTTGCTTCTAGTCTACTACCATTGATGTTAGAATATATTATATAGTAGATATTATTGTAACAAATTCATCATTTTTCATAATTTATAATTTCGATTCAATGATATTATTTTATATTAGCGATATCGGTTTGCGGTTTTCAGTGTTGATCTACCAGGGTCGTATTTCAAAAACGTTCAATGGTGGCCATTTTATTTTGAATAGTAATAAAGTTAACAATAAAATAAACTGTGTACAGCAGCAACTGTTGATTTTTCGTCCGAATAGAATGTACACTCTGGAAATAGTGATAAATATACGGCTTTTTATTGAACTGTCAGTTATGTGAGGCGTAATCTTTTGGGATCGTCGATGTGGTAGGCAAACACGAGCAATTACTATGTATGATTTATAAAAGCTATAAAGTACTAAGTTTACAGTATAGTATTTGAATATTTATTTTCAGAAGCACTTGACTATTGCAAAAAACTATTGGCAAAAGGGCTATCTGTTAAGCATAATACCTTCATCAAAATACAATTACAATTCAATGCATTTACACAATTTTCGACGGTTCCCTCCAAATGTTATTGGTATTATGTACTGATTCTATGATTTTCGTTCGTTTTTTTTTACATCGACGTGAACACGTTTATTTTCCGTTTCGAATTTCAACGAGCGTAAACAAAACAGTGCAAATGGCGTTCGGGTTAGATGTTGAAGAACCGTCTCCGGCAGCGAAGTAAAGAATCGAACGAAATACGAATTTGCCGCCACGGGACACAGACGCGCCGTGTTGATTTTGGCAACGCTGCGGTCGCTGCGTTGCCGGGTCGAACACGATCAAACAAAAAAAGTCAATGCACTCCGCCGTCATCACCACAGTCGCCCGCCCGCGTGCCCTGTAGTTTGCGTACGTGAAATTTTGTACAAGTCCGAATCGTCCACGACGCACGCGCACGCACGCACGTCGCGTCGTAGCGGTCCCGTCCGTGCGACTTTTTTTTTTCCGTTTTCCCCCTTTCTCGCTTGCGCTACAGTGTTTGGCGTGTGCTAGTTCGCTGCTGCACGGACTGGCGGTGTTGTTTCGTCGTCGTGTGATTTTCCGTCGTCGCTGGCGACTTCGGTATTCTCCACGGAATCGTATTATGCGACAAAAACCGACGGGATCGCAGCGCACATCACCGTCAACAGTATAGCATCACCGCCGCCGACTTTTGACGCTCCGAACTTTTCGCCGCCGAGTCCACGCCGCCGCCGCTCATCCGAGATCGTGATTTTTATTTTATTTATTTTGATTTTTCCTGTCATTTTTACACACAAAACACTATTGCTCGTACGTTTTCGTACGCACCGTTCAACATTCAACCGTGTACTTTTTTGTTTGCACGGTACTATAGTTGCAACAATCTCTTTGCCGTTCGTTATTCACCGTCACCGGATTGCTCAGTCATCATTATCTCGTCGTCCGTTTTGAAGCGGTTTAGCGAATATCGTTCGCCACTACTACCGTCACTACCACACGCCGCTTTCAATACGTAGTCAGCAGCTGAACACCCGACCACAACGTTTATCGGATAATTGAAGCCTCGCACACCTCGTTTATTCCACGTGAACATCAAAAATGGCCGGTAATTATACCACGATTTACTGTTTATTCCCCTATTTGTGTTGCTTTTGTGTCGATATGTCCGTCTAGAAACCGCCGACCGACCGATTAAGTTATATTTTCTGTGCCTGGCCCACGCCGCCTTCGCGGCTCACATATTGCATTTCCGTTTTATCGGTCCTCCCCCTCCCCTCCAATCGACATCTTAAGGCCCTTAAACGTGCGAAATATTCTCGAAAATTCTACGTTTTATATAGGATGATTTATCGTCGTGTTTGTTTTAGTTTTCATGTGACTAAAGTACAGAAAGTATCGTTATAAATTACGATATAGATTTTCTCTGATGCGTGTACAGGAACTCAAGCGATTTAGCTCTTACTATTGAAGTGAATAATGATTTTTTTTTTCTTGTTACTCATAATCATTTCGTAATTTACAATAACATTTTTATACCTAATTAATGGTAAATAAATAGGTGGTTTGAAGAAATAATCCTATTGAAAGATCAGTAATGTTAATGTAATGATAAAAATTAAATTTTCCTAATCTGTTAAATTTTGAGCTATACTTTTAAGTATATAATATGTTATCAAACTCAAATTACCACATAAAATGTCTACATTTCACCTCATTTGAATTACCATAATTCTATCGATTACAGTTTTGTGAAATTTTTTTTTGGCTGATGTGTTAATTATATAGATATTTACTGTGGCTTATATTTAATTGTTGTATTAATTAATATTTTTTTCATGTAATGAAAAATTAAATGTTTTCAAACAAAAAACAACTTGTTACTGATTTTGTCAAAAAGTTAATAGTAGTACCTATATGCCAAATTTGAATTTTGAAATAGAAATAAAATATGTTGCTATTTAATTTTCTTTTCAATTTGAATTTATCGGATTATCCACTAAATTATAATTATATTATGGTTTTGGGCAAGGCCGTCCCAAGGTTTTTTGGGGCCAGGGGCAGATTAATGTGGGTGCCCTTCGACCATAGTAATAAGATATGATAAACAAAATATTCACTGAGAATAACAAAATTCTTGCAAACATATTTTTCAAACCGTAACCAATCAAGCTCATTTAATTTCATGTACTGTATTACATACTTACATAATAGAAATTAATATTATTCATGTTTTGAATTATGAGAAATATTCAATTTCATATTATTTAAAATTTAATCGTTCAATGTAATCAGACAAGTTGCTACACACTTACATGCATGCTACTTTAATCGCCAACATGCAGTGTGTAAAATTTCTCAGTGTAATCGAAGCTTTATTATTAATTATACATTATAATACATCAATGCTTTATGAGGCACCCTAAAAAATATTTTAACAATGGGGCCTGGGGTAAAATGGTCCTGTTGCCCCCTCCCTCTTAATGGCCCTGGTTTTGGGAACTATGCCACCCTATTCCATGGATAATCCAGAGTACACTGTAATTCAAATTTGCTTCTATATAACCCCAAAACTCTTATAAAAATATTTTTTTCTATTAAATTGAGATGAACATCCTTAACTATACTGATCTTAATTTGGTTCATAGTTCAAAATATTTTATGATGATTTCAATCACAAATAAGAGTTTGATTTTTAAGTTTTTGAGTAGGTGGATTGGATGTCTAAATAATAAAAAACAAAATAATATGCATATACATATATAATATATATATTACATGTATTTATTTTTTTGATAAATTAAGTGTTAGAATTATTTGATATTTTTACTTTTCATCAAAATAAACCTGTAAACATTTAAAAATATATTTATAGTGAAGTATCAAACACTGATAAACTTTAAAATAGATCTATTGAACTCAAAATTTATGTTTATTTAACACTTAAAATAATGACATAGGATAGATTTTCAAAATGTCGTATTCCTATACTTTGTTTTATTACTTCTATTTATTGTTTAGAGGTTAAAAATAAAATTGAATGCCTTGTAAAATTTTCAACAACTAATTTTATCCTTTTTATCCAACAATTATGCTTTTATCTGTATATTTTATCAATACATATGAACTAATCTTAGTAGGGTTGTACATTTACCTACTACTTACTACCTATTGATTTGTAATAGATTATTTTTTTTATTAACTGATAACATTAATTCATTGCGAATAAAGTATACATAATAAGTAATATATTTTTCAAAAATTATAGCAATGATAACAATTATTTTTTTTTAATCTACAAGATTAACCATGGTTTTATTGGTGTATGGATAGGTTTTATATCATCCTTTTAATTTTACAAAACCCATTTTTCTTCAATCAATTTATCATTCCACTCCTCAATATTTACTAAATAAAGTGATATAAAATGGTGGTATATAATGGTATTAACTATTGAGTTTTGATTTTTTTTTTTAATTGGTATTTTCTTCGGTATTTTCGTTGTTCCACCTTGTACTTAGAAAATTTAATTGAATTTAGTATATATCTTTGAAGATCAGACTAAATCATAAAATTATATTTACCTATTAAAATAATTTCTAAGTTTATTTTGTTGTTTATAAAATGTTATATTGAATGTATTTATTTATTTTTTCTGTAAATTTAATTATGCTTTATTGGTTTTTTGCAGAAGATCGAGAATCCAGTGATCGAAAACATGAGAAGTCAAAAAAGCGTGATAGGGTTAGTTCCTAATAGATTTTTTTTTACTTATATTTAAATTTATGAATTTAATGAAATGTCTGTACTAACCATTTGTTTTGGCACTTGTGGAGTACGCTTTATCCACAGTTTTTATTCTACAATTTTTAATGACAATAACATTCCTGATCCAATTATTTCTAAAAATGTAAATAAAGAATATAAACATATGAGTGAATCAAACTTTTTTGAATTAAAATCAAATGGTTTTTTGGAACCCAGGTCTGTTTTAATTGATATTGGTAATCCAAATATTGGTGATGCCCTTAGACAATATAATAGTTGTCAATGGGGATTTGGACAAAATGCATTAGAGTTTAATTTTGTTGAAGGTTCAACAAATAACTGGTCGTATTGCTATTATATAAAAGGTCCTGAAATGTTTGAAGACGTTTGTAGTAGGTTAAAAACTGAAATAAATAAAATAGATAAAATTGAATACTTTTTAATAATATTGTCACCATCAGGTGGATGTGCAGGATCTGCCTGTTTTATTCTTGAAAAATTAAAACATGATTATCCTAAAATATCATTTATTTTAGTTCTCATCATGCCATATCAGTCTAAAGATGCTATCCAAAATTATAATATTTCATTCACTATTAACAAACTATATAATTTAACAGAATGTATTTTCTTATTTGAAAATTCAGTTTTGCATAAAGTTTGTCAAGATGGCCATTCAGATGCCAAAGTTTTATTTGATGATTTGAATGAAATAGGCAGTAAACAGTTGATATCTGTATTTCAACCTGTAGAAAATCAAACATTTCCTTATTTTCTTTCTCTTGTGCCCAATCAAAAATATAAACTTTTAAAGTTATTATCTTCTCCAAATTATAGAAAAGAATATTCTTCTTATGAATCAACTCCGAGATGGGAAGCAATTGTAAATCAAAGTATACGTTCCTTGAATATATCCCCTTGTGTTTCTTCTGGAAATTTGGTTGTATATCGAGGTAGTACATCTAATCCAATTAATTTGAATTTTGCTGAAAAGTTGAATAATATAACTTTTTCTAATAGTATTTTAGAGGAAAACAAATTTTTGCAACTATTTCAACCAAGGCATTTTATGGGTTCCAAATATTTAAGTGTTTTGTCAAATAATTCGACTAATGTATCGGTTTTAAACAATGTAGTAAAATTAGCCTCGCGAGCTTTTTCACATAAAGCATTTGTACATCATTATACCCAATATAATACAAATATTAATGATTTTAAAGATGTGTTTTCTAATGTAAACCAAATAATTAAAGACTACTATGAGCTAGAGTGATTTTTATTTTTAGTTTTTATACTAGTTTTTTTTTTTTTTTTCATTTATCAATTTGTAGATCTCAACATAAATATGTTAATTTTTCTAGTCAGTTTTCACATGTTAGACTTATATGTTCCTAGCTATTCTTTTCACTTTTATTCCTAATATGAAATATTAATTTTTAATTAGTTTCGTAAATATTTTTAGAATAGAACTATTTTTTTTTTTTTTTTTTTGTGTTAATATTATTGTATGAAACATAAGTGTCTTTCTAACATTTAATAAATAACTATTAATTTTAATATAACACTGGCGTGTTTATTATAATTATCATTTATTTTTATTCTCATCCTACATTTGTTTGGAGTATTACATATTATATTTTATTTTAAATCTCCAAAAGAACATCACGTTTATCATTTGCAATTTTATATATAACTAAAGTTTATTTTACAATAAATGTTTTATTTAGGAAGTATTTTGGGATGTATTGTAAATAAAATAAATGATAAAATGTTGGTCTTTTTCAATTATAAACATGGTTGGTAAATCAAATGGACTAAAATCAATAACTTTTTAACAGAACTCATCTACGCCTATTCAACTATAATTAATATTATTGTATGTGTAGGCTTATGTGGTTAATTTTGGTTTTGTTTTATATAAACAGTTGATCAATGTTAGTGTTTTAATCATCATTATGTGTTTGGTTGTTTAAATATTTTTGTAATTTTATTTTTGTTTCTCAACATCAACAGACAATTGTCTCAATTTTCTTATGAGTGATTCATGACTACCCAGTTGTACACCGATCAAGTTGAATAGGTGTACATGAGGTTTTTATATAAATCAAAGGTAACATTTTTGAATAATGTACACAAGGCCTTTTTTTATTTATCACTATTTAATAATCATTGATTTTAAACTTTTTTTGTTTTCTATTTTATATCATTTGCTTTTTAAGTCATGGATGTATAATTTTTTATTATATAAATAATGGTTTGGTATTAAAACTATAATTTAATAAAAGGGGCCTATTTTCTTTTTTGAATTTTATTTCTAATTTTTATATTTTTTTTTTTTTTTTTGCATAGGAACATGAAAAAAATGGCGTTAGCAAGAAAGAAATTAAAAGAGAATACAAAGATGAGCCCTATGATTCTGGTTATCATTCCCAAATCAAGAGGGATTACAAATTAAATCACAGTATTAAAGAAGAAAACTATTCTGATGATGATTATTTGTCTAGCAACAAGAGGAAACAAAGTGATGATGATTATTCTGTCAAGGATGAAAAACTATTATCTGATGATGATATACCTTTATCTAATAGAAAACGTAAACATTCTGCTAGTAGTGAAGATGACGTTCCTCTGAGCGCCCGAACAAAGCATATTAAAAAAGAACACAACAGCAGTCATAAAAAACACAAAAAAGATAAAGAACATAAGAGTAAGCACAGAGAAAAGGACAGAAATCATTCATCTAAAGATACTAAACATAAAGAAAAAAAAGAAAATAATACATCACAAAAAGAATCACCCACTAAAAGTCCAACTAAAAAGAAAAAAGAAGAAGAACCGCAAGAAGTATGGAAATGGTGGGAAGAGGAAAAGAAAGACGATGGTGTTAAATGGAAGTTTTTGGAACATAAAGGACCAGTTTTTGCTCCTGCATATGAACCTTTACCAAGCAATGTTAAATTTTATTATAATGGTAAGGTAGTTGCTCTTTCAGAGCCTGCAGAAGAAGTAGCAACGTTTTATGCGAAAATGCTTGAACATGATTATACAACTAAAGAAGTATTTAACAAAAATTTTCTTAAAGACTGGCGTAAAACAATGACACATAAAGAAAAAGAATTAATAACTGATCTTTCATTATGTAATTTTAAAGAGATGAATGTATATTTTACGAAGAAATCAGAGGAACGTAAAGCTATGAGTAAAGAAGAAAAAAAGAAAATTAAAGAAGACAATGAGGCTTTGCAAAAAGAATATGGGTTTTGTACCATTGATGGTCATAAAGAAAAAATTGGTAATTTCAAGATTGAACCACCAGGTTTATTCAGAGGACGAGGTGAACATCCTAAAATGGGTATGTTAAAAAAAAGAGTAATGCCTGAAGATGTTTTAATTAATTGTAGCAAAGATTCTAATATACCAAAACCACCCCCGGGTCATAAATGGAAAGAGGTCAGACATGATCATAGTGTTACATGGCTTGCTAGTTGGATAGAAAATGTCCAAGGCCAAGTTAAATATGTCATGTTAAATCCATCTTCTAAACTTAAAGGGGAAAAAGATTGGCAAAAATATGAGACTGCTAGAAGATTGGCAAAATCTATTGATAAGATTAGAGAAAATTATATTAATGATTGGAAATCTCGAGAAATGCATGTCAGACAAAGATCAGTAGCTTTGTATTTCATTGATAAATTGGCATTGAGAGCTGGAAATGAAAAAGATGAAGATCAAGCTGATACAGTAGGTTGTTGTTCTTTGCGTGTAGAACACATCCAATTACATGAAGAATTTAATGACAAAGAATATGTAGTAGTATTTGATTTCCTTGGTAAAGATTCCATTAGGTATTACAATGAAGTACCTGTAGAAAAACGTGTTTTCAAAAACTTGAAGATTTTCATGGAAAATAAAAAAGGTAATGATGATTTATTTGATCGATTAAATACATCAATATTGAATCAACATTTACATGAACTTATGGATGGACTTACTGCTAAAGTTTTTCGTACGTTCAATGCTTCATGGACACTTCAACAACAATTAGAAAAATTAACTGATCCAAATGTATCTGTAGCTGAGAAAATTTTGCAGTACAATCGTGCAAATCGTGCAGTAGCTATTTTGTGTAATCATCAACGTGCTGTTCCGAAAACTCATGAAAAGTCTATGGGAAATTTAAAAGAAAAAATTCAAAATAAAAGAGCACAGGTTAAAGAAGCTAAAGAGCAATATAAACAAGCTAAACGAGATGTGAAAGATGGCAGTGTGCATTCCAAGACACAATTAGAAAAAAGGAAGAAAGCTTTGGAACGATTAAAAGAACAATTGACTAAGTTGGAAGTGCAAGAAACTGACAAGGAAGAAAACAAGACAATTGCTTTGGGTACGTCCAAATTAAACTATTTGGATCCCCGTATATCAGTGGCCTGGTGTAAAAAATTTGATGTTCCTATTGAGAAAATATACAATAAAACACAAAGGGATAAATTCAGATGGGCTATTGACATGGCTGGACCAGACTATGTATTTTAATTTTGGATGAAATGGAACAACCTGAGTAGATAGTCACAATTTAAAATCAATTTTACTTTGATTTTCCTAATAACATAATTTCTTTGATGAAATATGTTCTAAAATAGTTTTTGGTTTAGGCTAATTTACATTTTTAGAATTGTTGTCATTGTAAATTGGTTTTCGGATAAATGAATGTTTAATGTTTCTTTAAAGCCCCTTTTTATTGTATGATTTATTACAATTATTCAACGACCTTTTTTTTTTATTATAGTATCCATTTAGTTATAAAATACTAAACCTTATATTTTTAAATTTTTTTTTTTTGTACCTTATACTTCTGATTGTAAATTGTGATAATCCTCTTGTAATTTGATAAATAGTGTTTTGTGTAAAATAGAAAACAAATTGAAACATATTTTGATATACTTGTATGTTATGGTGACATTTTTTTTTATCTTATTTTTATTAATGTATTACAAATTATTGTTTTGCTTAATATTAATATTGATAAAAAGAAGTGGTTCTTCCAACAAATTATATTTGGATTTGACTTAATTTCATAATTGATGTATTAAATGACAGTTGCAATATTAATTTTACTTAATACATCTGTACAGAATTAAATTAATTTTTTTTATTAAAAAGCTTTAAAAATTTAAATCTTATAATTTACATTTTATATATTTGAATATATTATATACATACTACCATTTAAAAAAACTTCTTAAGATTAAATATATTTTAAAATATTGTAATCAATATAAATATATATGTATACCTAAATATATATGTATAAATAGGTACTACAATTTTGTTTATATTATTTATGGTTCAAAATGTAATTCAATTCAAATAAAATAATTCATTCAATTTTGTTTGTATTTTATTATTATTATTATGATTATTACTTTTTTTTTGTTTTTTTGTTTATATATACATCTATTAATAATCCTTACCTAGAAATCTAGTTAAGTATATTTCATCAAGAAAGGTGGTAGAAATAGTATACACATCCTATTAACCATAAAAATTAATTTATTTATTCTAAGTATGGATTACTATGGGTATTAGAAAATTTATATCAGCCGTTATCTTTGACTAATTAAACCAAAACAGTTTTTGTGTTGAAGTTTTGATGTAAAATGAGTAATCTAACATATTTTAGTTTTTCAAAATAATAGGGATCTCACCTCGAGGTTTATACTTGATAAAGTATGTATGTTGATTAATACATTGTTTCAACTACATTTATTGTTTACTGAATTTCTTGTAAAACTATTTTTAATACGAGTTGAGACTTTTTGCATTTATTTAACTGCTAAATAAAGTTGCTTTTTGATGTATAGGTTTATCTTATTTTTGGCAAAATTACTCTTTAAACATTGATAATTTACTGATGAGCTCCAGAATCTGACCAAAATAGTTGCGTTTACAAATATTGTTGTGTTAAATGGGTTATTACTTATTAATTATTAAAAATATTATAGCGTTGAGCGTTGTAAAATACGTACTTTAAATACATAGTGAATTTATGTATTGTTATTTTTTTATTTTTGTGGAAAAACTGTTGTGCTTTCGTCGACCCGGTTTAAATCGGTAAATTATTGAAACATTACTTGGACAGTGGAAATGTGATTTATTCCATTAGTATGTTTTATGAAACTATCGGTAAATGAATTTTCCCAATGTGTTATGGGTCTAGTTAAATTAAAACTAAATATGTGCTTGGCATAATTGAAAATGATTTTTTCTCTCACAATTTGATTATCTACTGTAAGAAACCGAAAAATTATCTATCTAAATTGTATTGCGTTTAGTTTACAGTCTAAAAAAAGGGTGCGTGAAACCTATACAGAATTCTATTTCTGAAGAACAAATCATGATTGTAAAACTAATAAGTTACGTCACTATATTCCCTACACTCTCACCGATTAGTAAATATTTAAAAAGTAACCGTAAACAAAGTGATTTTTTTCTAAAAGTAATTGTTTATCGACGATAAACAACTAGACGCGTACCTAGTTACCTTACAGATCTTTATGTCGTATAATAATTCCGTAATCTGTTCAGACCTTACAATCTCGGTTAACATTACACCGTAGTACAATCAACAATTAATTACATTAATTAATAACAATTGATTGTTACGTTGGTAATGTGACCAGACCAGTGGCGTATTTTAGGCGATCGCCCCTCCCCCCTGAATCCGTATTTAAATAATCGATCATATGTGAGATTCACATTTAAAATTTTTTTAACAACAATATATAATATAATAATAATAAAACGTTATAACGATACTTAGTGTTCATACTTAGTTAAAAATCAAATAAAACACAAGCGTAACTTTCAAAGCACAGACAGGTGTTAAAAGAGAACTACACAAAAGTCGATTCTAAGTGGATCCGGCATTAGATTAAAAAAAAAAAAAAACACAAATATTAAGGATTCGCTTGATTTAAATATTACCAAACATTTTACTTGTAGATTTTGAACCTGAATTAAAGAAAAAATTCGAGTCCCCCCCCCCCCCCCCCCCGAAGTAAATCTTAACACCCCCCTGGACCTGACCAAGCAAGTGATTTCGACGAACATTACATAACTACCACACGCGTCGATTGAAGAGTATAGGCTGTGTCTTCCTAAACGTACGATACGTATTTTCTTCCGGTGTCCGCGCGCGCGTTACGAAATTTCATTAAGGGGATTGGAGCAGTTGCCAATAATCACGTAAAACAGGCCAAGATAAAACTGTGGGACTTGGGTTTGACGGATTTTAATTTTGAAAACGAATTTAAAATCTGTAACCACTCTACTAAAGCGTGGCCGTGGTAAATTATCATTGTAACAAAAATTAATGGTGTACTTAAATATTAAAATATCAAAATTTCTTAATTTTTCAAATTGTTGATATCTTTTCGAATAATTTGAATAAATAAAATCCCCCTCGACCGTTCCCTAGCTAACACAGTTGTTCGTGTGATATAAAATGCCTAAATATTACCCCTTAAAAACATACTGCGCTCCAGCTCTCTTAAGGCGCGCCGCAGTGCCGGACGGTCACGGAAATCGTCAAACGCTAGTGATAATGGTACAATATTATTTTTACGGGTACCTGTACCACGGTCGTTAATTATTCATTCGCGATGGCGCCGACGTACTGTACACCTCGCGCCTTTTGCACGCGCGTGCTAAAATGTTTTCGTAAAGTTGTACAATAAAACCTCCGCCAACACTGGCGAGACACGTTTCATTTCCCTTCCACATGTCCGCGAATAAATGTTCACCAGCACGATTGCGCGTCTATTAAAACTGTACAAAATATTCATTGCGCATGTTCAGGTTTAGACTCGCGGGCGCAGTAATTATTATTATTGTTCATCTATGTAAATGTGTTCGTCCTAGTTCCATACATTTCACGTTCGATTCCGAATGGAACTGAAACTGTTGTGGTGTACGACAGTGCTTCTCAACCTGGGGGCCGTGGTTACCATAACTGGCGTGGGAGGCGTGAAATATTTATTTCGTTTAAAACTCTTGAAACCGAATTTAACGAAAAATAACTAGCTACGTTTTGGTCAAGACGACAGCAGGAGTATCCTGTAATCGACATATATTTGTGAAACTGCATTTTCACAACTTAAAATTATAAACAACAAACGCAGATCATGCATTTCACAACAGTCTTTAGATGAGAACTTGCGTATTTCAGTTTCAAATATCACACCTGACATAAATATGTTATGCTAAAATATACTTTATTATTAATATTATTATAATTATTAACTTAGCCTTTGTTTGAAACCAAATCAACATTATTACTGAATATTCTTGTGTTGCTTTATAGTTATTACCGATTATTTTTTTGTTTATATATGTTTGAAGTTTTATACGGTTATAGGATTACATTTCAAAAATATATTAAAAAACATTTATTTTCTTTACATTTTAGTAATTTATTTGTGTGAAATAGTGAATGTAAATTCAGTATATCATTAACAATAAATGATTAATGATTTTGATTGAGGGGGCCTTGACAGTTGTACATTAAATTTAAGGGGTCCTACAACAAAAAAGGTTGAGAAGCACTGGTGTACGATCATAATTCATATCGTGTCCGTCGCAAACGGGTATTTATTTATATCGGCCAATATGGTGATTGTTTCGTCAAGAGGCTTTAAAGAAGCCGCGCATGTCTGATTTTATCTCGTATTAATGTGTACCGGATAGTTATTATTTATTTTTTTTATAAGAAATATCCTTACTCGGTTAGTACTCCTTAGTCGGTTCATGCGTATCTGTGTATATTTATAAAATTATAAGTATTTAAAGTTTAGATGACCGGAGTAATGCACAAATACATCTGCGAAGTACCTACGTCCTCTATTGCCAGGCGTAGATAAGAGGGGGCATGGGAACGATTCCCCTCCAAATGTCACGAAACAAAACGAAAGAAAAAATCATAATATTATTTGTCAAGCGATGATAAAAATTATATTTTTCTATAGCAACTATATATTGACATGTTTTCAAAAACCGAAAGAGGATTAGATTTCTCTCTATAATTTTTAATTACTTTTCATATTTGATATTTTTTTTATTGTTCTTAAATAAAAAATTCTCTTTTCAATGTACTTACCTTTTTTTTTTTTTTGAATTTTTAGTTGAAAGTTTATTCCTTTACACTGTAAAGTTTATAGTGTTAAGAAATATTTACGGTAAACTGTAATACTTATAATATTATGGAATTATTGAATTTTGTATATTATACACGTATTTTGTCCACAGTATAAAATTTCCCCACTTTAGATCCGCGGCTGTATATTGCTCCGCTAATTTTAACTTAAATGATTGTTGATACATCGATGTTTTCAGAGAGATATTTTGTTAATACAATTAAAAATTTATATTGTCATTCAAATTAGATAAAAAATCTTTACAAACGAATTTAATTTTCCAATTACAAAAAAAAAAAAAATGAGTTGCTTGTTAAAAAAAAAAACTTCCTTTTTATGTCTTGTGGATAATGTATAGGTAAGTCTGAAAACGACATATCATTATAATTTGCATCTATTTAGTAACTGCTATAGAATAACTACGGCTCTGGTATTTTATAACTGCTGGCCAACTATCGTGTCGTCTGTTGTAAGCGACCATAATATAATTACATAATTATCTTCGCTTGATTTTTAATTTTTCTCTGCAATCGTTTTTCCGCACCCATCGTTTGAGATTGTTTGTAAAATCACGATTTCTCTCGCACATAAAAAGAAAAACAATAGTAATAATAATAACAATTTAAAAATATATTTGTTTATTGCTAGCGCCTACTTACGGAAAACGATGTTACAGCATATTCCGCATCCGTTGAAGACCGAGTTTTATTATCTTCATGTTTCGATCCGCAATATCCGTCCATTATTTGTTATTTTTAGTTTTATGCGTCTAAGTACCTACTGAGTTATTCACAATATGTATTTGATGTGTCAGCCTTCAACAACTTTCCTATTTCTAATATATAGTCAGTCCATCACTTCTTTAATTTTTCGGTTACGGGAAAATGTTTACATCAACGCATACGATCGGTCTATAGTGTGTTTTGGGGGACGTTTAAGAACATTTGAGTCCTCCTGTACATTTAAGAGCGATTTATAATTTTAGATTATGCGTAGATATAATAATTCACCGGGAAACTTTTGGCTAAAAAAAAAAACCTTAAGTTATATCATTCTTCTGTATACATTAATTATATTATATTCCATCACACTTGTCCAAAAATATATAAAATATCTTAATCTTACTTCAAACCCACGACAAATCTTTTCTTACTGCCTGTAATATCTACATATTAAAAATATAACCTAATGTACCCTCAATATTTTTTATTCTTTGTAAGGCTCAAAATAATGATTTTTCTAAATTGTTGGCTGCTACAGATTTTCGAACAATGATTTCTTTTACATTACCTTGGCCTTACTCTGGTTAATTTTGGCTTAAATTTTGATTTGGTCAACAAAAATCATTGTAGGTTATGGTTAGGTGCGCATGTATTTAGAAATCGTGATATTGTTTTTCCATTATATTAACCATAACGTGTTTTGGATGCTTTTTGCGTGATTCATAAAATCTATAAGACGTCACTAATTTGTGTGTGTGTGATTTTGATCGCAGCCTACAGCGAAGGCTATCCCACGGAACTGGACGGAAGAGGAGAAGCTGCAGCTAGCCGAGGCCATCGACATGTTTGGCTTGAGCGATCCCAAAAGACTCGCATCTCGCATTCCCACGAAATCGACCAACCAGGTGGTGCAGATGCTACGGCAGTTGCGGTCAAAAAACCGTCGGGAAATCGAGAGTTTGGACATGAAAGATCTACGGTTCGTCGTTCTGAACGACATGGATGATTTGTTCTTAGCTGGTGGCACCAAACCCTTACAAGTGATGGACAAGTGGATGAACTATCTAGAGTCATTCTACGGAAATGAGCAGCAATATGACAAGTTTAAACTGTTTTCCAAAGCTTTCCTCATCATATCCGAGTGTATGCCCCCCGAGAAAAGTTGCGTGGACAACATAGACTTCAGGTGATTTGTTTGAACCGTAACGTTTATTAAAAAAGTATTGGTGTAAAAATATAAAATAAATGTATTATATTGAGGGATATTTCCTCCTAGGTCATAAAAAATGCCATTAGAGTAAAAAAATATAACAATGCGTTGGTTTTATAAGTTTTTATTCAGGGGCGTTATTTGGAGGAGAGTAGGTAAGGTATGCATTTGCCCAGCCCTAGATTTTAAACTAAATTTGGGTCGGCTTCTAGTCCCACATTAAGGGTTGTGGTACAATATTAAAACATGGTACATACAAATCATTAGAATTGAGACTTGAGTATGAGCTCAATATAGTATCAGTAACTATCTATAACTTATAAGATGATCACACAAATACATCAAAATAAATTAATTAATATATAAATGATAATAATAATATTAAGTGCATCAATGTAAATTAAAAAATAAACTAAAGAAAGATTAGTCTGAATAAAAATCTCTTAGCATTTTATATGGAAACAATAATTGGTCAAGGTTTTAAAACAAATTCTTCAGAGTTGAGCAAAGACTTAAAATAATAGTTGATTAGTTAGTCAATAGTTGACAGGTTTGTAAAAAATGTCTGTCTTGAAATTTTAAAATTTCTTGTATGATAAATATTTTGTTTTGTTTTTTCTTGGTTTGTGAATATATTAGATAGAAATAACAATATTTTAAATAAAATATTTTAAAATAAAATATAAATAGAATATAAAATATTTAAATTTTTTAGCAACGTTTTTCTTTTCTCCAGCCCTGAATATTTTAATTTTAACTGTATATTTTTTGATGGAAATTACAATTTACAATCACTTAAATATTTATACAAGTAAACCGAAAGCTGAATTTCTTAGTACTAAGAAATGGCTTTCAGGTGTTTTAAATAATAACCAAGATGATGGTTTTCATGATTTGTATTTTATTTTAAAAATATTACTCCAACTGCCTAAAAGTTACTTTGAAGCATAAGAAATAATTACCATCCTTATGACTACTCGTTTCCATATCACCTAATTAACGATTTTTCATCTCTTAAACAATTAAAATTATACTTTAAGCTAACTATGTGTGATCATCGTCTTAATGATTTATTTGTTATTGCTGTAGAAAGTAATGTAACATCAACAATTTACTTAAATGAAGCACTCAAAATTTTTGCAAACAAAAAATCACTATTGCCCACTGAAATTCTAAAATGACTTATGCTTTTATTATTTTATCTTTCAACATATGCGTATATATGAACATGGATTTTATATATATATATATTATTTTATTTGGAAAATGTTATTATTGGTATTTTAATATTTTAATTTTTCAGCATACAGTTTACCGCAGTGGTGTCATTTGTGGGATGCAAGGGTACGTAAATGCATTCCATGAATTTTTTTTAACACACTTTTTGTGTAGATCATTTCATAAAATTATAGTATAAAAATAATAACAATAATTTTGTAATTTTTTTTGATTTGTCACAATATTATTTTGATAACCAATACTACATACATGAATTAGTTCATCGAAACGTCTAATGATCGAATAAAGTTAATTTTGATCAGTTGTATTATTCAATTCAGCGTTTCCCAAACTTTTTTTTCAACGGTGCCTTTTTTTGGACCCAATTTACCCACGGTGCCCTGCTGTGAACTACATTATAGAACAAAAAAAAAAACCTATTGATAACCAATTTTATTAAAATTTAACTTAATTATAAATTAATGCATTTTTAAACTTAAAAAATAAATAAATAAGAATGATTGTTATTATGAATTGTTATTATGATTATAATTATTACATAACATTATTATAAGGTTAAAATGAGAATATCCGAATATACTCCTCTACAATATAAAATATTACATTATTTGCTATAAAGTTTTTACGAAAACCATAAGGCTAAACAATTTTATACATTTTAAACTATTTGTTATGAACCGTACGTAGACCGCGGTGCTCTTAGAAAATAGTCGTGGTGCCTTAGGGCACCGTGGTGCACAGTTTGGGAATCGCTGATCTAATTGATTATTGAACAATTTGCTGTGGTGATCCATATAATTTTGTGTTAAAACAAAATAAAAACCATTTTTGTTAACAAAATTATTGTTATTTGTTTTATAGTATAATTTTTATGAAATGATTTACATTTACACAAAAAAGCTGTTGAAAAAAATTCATGGGAACACTCGACCATGCGAGCAACTGGTACCTATTACTTTAGATTTTCAATATTGGTTTTGCATCCCATGAAAAAATGTGAAATGACGCCCCTGATTTACCCTGATTTACCGAAGGTTCTAATGTATGTTGATTCGAGTGAGGTTTTAATATGTATTAGTATTTAATATATATATTTGGATGACTTAGAAAGGGACTATTTTTTGATAGTATTAAATATTTTATTCTTATTGAGCTGATCATTATTATGCCCTGCTTTAGTAAATATTGAAATGACGCCCCTGCTTTTATTATATTTCTGTTTTGAAAATGGTCTAATAATTAAATATAAATACATTTATATGATATTCTTAGTAGTATATAACATGATGGTCTGTTATAATTTTTTTTTTTGTTTCTAGGAAGGTGTATTATTTCTTGTATCGGGTTTTCAATAACTATTACTTATCGAAAAACTACAGAGATGCACATATGGATAAATACTTGCACGATTTGTTTTTGCGTGTGTTGGAAGACATCGAGTACACGTCTGACAACGAGAAAATAGCCATGCACAATTTAGTGTCGAACTGGACCAGCGTTAATAGAAATAATTCCCTGAAAGTTTACGGCAAACAGGCGGTTAAAAAATTTGAAAACGAAACAGAAGTGAGTATACATTTGTACGAATTATTAATTTATTGAATTTAGCGCGGGTGTCATAAAGTATTATTCTTTCGGGTTTTTTGATTTTTTCGTCCTCGAAATATTTATATATTTTTATCGAGTCGGGATCGAAGTGTTATAATTGAAATCGTTGAAATATTACACGGACGTATAGTGAGTAATTTAAAATCGACGTAATGAATAGTTCGTTTTTATGCTGGAACAATATCATATTCAACGAAGCTACTTCAATCAATCCATCCGGGACTGTAAAAATAAAACAATTCAAAATAGATTATATATTATTGAACTATAACCATGAGCATTCGTGGCATTCGTTAAAATAATCAAGTCCGAACAGATAGCTTGGAACATTATTATGGTATAATCATGTATGGTATAATTGGCGTTCGACTGTCTGTTGTAATTTTCTTGTACCTTGTGTTGGTGCCTACGTACGGGGAAGTATCTAGATGCTATTGGTAATTTATTTCCAATCGCGTTTCTCGCTTTACATTACGTGTTCGTTTGGTGTTTTTTTTTTTTTTTTTTTTTTTTAAATATTTCTAATTACTCTACACGTCATTACAATATCTGTAGGTACGATACAAACGTATCGTTCTATCGTCGAGTGTTATTTGTTTATCCTTCATAGCATACAAAACATTTCTCAATCGCCGTAATATTATTTCGAGTACTTCGCATGCGTCTGATTTCCCGTTCCATTCGAACCGCAAACGTTGCAGTGCGCGAGACAACCGGCCGCACTGTGTTCGACTAAGTATTAATTTTTTGAACGCGAAACGTAATTCGTTTTATTTTTAATTATTCAATTAGTACATATATATGTGCGATGTTTAAGTAAATTATGGTTTTCCTAAATAATACATAACATAATGCGTCCTCCGTAACAATAATATATTCACATGCTATTCATAACTTCTATTGTTTCTGTTTTATTATTATTGCAAACAACCACCGCACGTTAATCTATTTCACGGCCTAACCTTGTGCTCTTTAACTACTTACATTTATAGTTTTCCTTCGACCGAACAATAATTATGTCACACGTAAAACGAAAAAAAAAAAAAAAAAATACCACATGATTATACGATAATGGTTTTCCACAATTCATTTTTATACCGTACGCACGATACGACGGCGGACCGTCCTAATTTAAGTTCACGATTCCGCGTATTACATGTATAATGTATGCGCACGGTGTGTATGGGACAACCGACCCGAATGGCTTATGACGGATCATTTGATTAATCAGTTTACCATTGTGTTTACATGTTTCTCTTTTCGTCAGGACGTCAAACCGATTTTGGAGAAAACGGAGTTCAACGTGGTGTCGCATCCGATGATACCTAGTTTCAACCCGCTGTGCTTCAAGTCGGACAACTCGTGCTCGGACGGATGATTTCTCAAGACGAATGTTATTTTTTCAATTATTTTGTTTTCAAACGTTCTTTTGTAAATTCATAACGACTCGTGATATCATTCGTCATCGAATCCTAATGATTCCTTTCGTGTATCACTAGAGTTTTTTTTTTTTTAAAATAAAAAAAAAAAAAAAAATGACGGTGCATTACTTAGAATCTTATTTGTCTGCGTTCGTTTAAGCTTTGTGTTATTTCTGTTACTTCGTACGAGTTATATGTAAAAAAAAAAAAAAAGTCAATCTGAACCGTTTTCGATTACATTTGACTACGGAGATGCGGCAATAGCGACGATACAGTTCCTGTTTGTCGTCGTCCTGTAACGATTACCGGAAGTTACCGCGTAATCATTTTTCGTATGAACATTTGTGCAATCCTTAAACGCGCCTTAAACCGTCCGTTTCGTCGTATAGCTAACGGACCGAGAAGTATGATTCGCAACGGACGCAGGCGCGGTAGTTACGTTGTGCTTACAACGCTCTGCGGTATGTTGCGCGTACGCGGTGGGCTACGTCGAGCTTCGTTGTGACGTTAACCGCCGGTCCAGGGCCAATCGAATCCGTGACGAACGCGACCTTCGCGATCGTGTTATGCGTTTTGTTTTCGTCACTATCGTACACGTACATCCGTCCAGGCGATTTGGTATCGGTAAACACGTGCGCGCTGGCACGCCGATGCGGTCCGTAGGAAACGAAAACTCGGAAATCTTTCCGCCACGCGTGTTCCGCCGGTCGATAGCGCTTCCGCGGTCCGTCGGCATTCCAATTTTTACCATCCATCGTGCGTTTCGCGATCCTTTTCGGCGTGACCTTTATGCCCGTCAACGTGCACGACCGTGTTCCGTGGACCTCTTTTCGTATCTACCGAGAGAGTAGTAGCACTCAGCAACACCACGAACGACCCAATACAAAACTGCAGCTGACCCGCGCTCGTTAACGGACAGTTCGTGATTTAACAGTCGATTTTCAATCCGTACGTGCGTTACGAGCGCAACTAGGATTTGACCGCCGCGTATAACGTTGAAGTTAAAATATTTTTCTCACGACCGACGTATTTCGTTTCAACCGATCTTACGGACGCCTTTTAGCGATTTGAACTACAATGATAGATAGGTACGATACAAACCGCTCAACATCAATAACCGTTATTGCAATAACAGTCGAGTTCACTTATTACGGATGCGTGTAAGATTATTTCACGCGATTATTTTTATGCGGATATTGTTTTCGCTTTTTTTTTTTTTATCCGTTTCAATAAAAAATATAAAACGTAGTAAATATAAGCCGCGTAAACATTTCAGGGGAAGCTATTAGGTCTTACAATCGGTCCAGGCTACCGACATCGAGTGTACGTACGTGACTGACATAACTGAACGCACGACGAGACCTTATTTTATTGTATGTAAATGGTTTGGAATAAAAAATTCGATGAGTAGGTACGCAGGTTTTGTTCTCGGACGCTTTATTAACCGAAAATATCTGATTCAATGTATATGTATGTATACGGTACACGTTTATAACTCGTAATACGTTAAGGATATTATACATCCTTTCTACTCGTGGACGTTCGTATGATACCGTATGATGTACCTATAGATGTAATGTATGCGATAAAATCGCAATTTCTTTAAGAAGGATCGATAGAAATTATATTGTCAACGCGTATTTGGTCATCAAATAACGGTTTCGGAGCTTAGCGCGCTGTCGTCAACTTTGCATGTTTTGACTCGATTAGAGAGTATATGTGTATACAATTGTTGTTTTTTTTTTTTCTTTTTTGTTATGTATAATTGGTTTTTTGTTTAACAACGTGTTTTTAAATGTGATGTATACTGATTGTCGTTGACGTGCACACATTGTACGTTTTACATTTTATTTAGTTTTTATAAATATGCTTAACGACAAGTAATCTCTAACAAATTAACATACTAAATAGTGACGTAAATTATTTTATCTATTTAGTTTTCTATTTAACACGATTATTATTTAGTAAATATAAAAATTAATTTAATAAGTATGATTACGCATTTCACATGGTTTGTTCAGAAGTTAGAATAGGCGCCTTTGGTGGCGCCTCAGAGGTATTTTCATGTGTGACGAGATATTATTATACCCAGAGTCCTGGATTTCAGTGTTAAGAGGTCAGGGTGCAAATTACAGTAAGAGGCTCCTTAAAAAAAAAAAAAATGGAAAAATGTTTGTTTTTGTGCACCACTTTCAATTATATGTTTAGACATTTCGACTTCTAAATTCTGAAATTTGCATTTCACTCCATGCACTCCAGTTAAAACCGGTACTGTTTATACCACACCTGAAAAACTCAAAATATAAAGTTTTTTTTTTTTTTTTATAGGTATTGCACAAATAACAGCACAGAAATAATATGAAACATGAATAATACATTTTTATAATTAGTAATGCTAAAAAAATTATAATAATTATTACGTTTCGAGTTGATTATTTTATCTTAATATGTTATAGTACTCACCCACCCCTTATTCTCTATGTGCAGCGCCCGCTACACCTAGCAATAGGAATGGGCCCCATTGGGCACCTTTATTAATTGTATTGTTTCTACGCGCTTACCAAATTCGAACGATTAGGAATCTGACCTTCGATTGTATAAAATATTAAAATTAAAAATCACAATTCACGTTCGAAACTTGTAAGAGAATATCGTTGTAACACAACAACTTTGAATCTATTAAAAAAAAAAAAAGGCATTTGTTCACACTTTATTACGATACATTTATGTGTAAAACGCAGTGGGTACCTATACGACATGCGTAGGTTAAAGGGCAAGTGGTGATTTTGCTCTTACCCCCCACCTCTCGGTACCATGTGCTATCGTTATCAGATCCGAATAGATCGCCGGATATAGAGAGCTGGCTTGTTGCAATATTATTCTATTATAATTTGTTTCATGGCCGATCCTGTTTAAATTAATTTTTTTTTTTCTTACATATTTCGAAATCGGTACATTATAAAAACAATGCGAAGCAAAACGAAACATTTTCGAAACGATCGTGTTTTGCTTAGGCCACAGAGTGACGCAGAAGAGTAACGGTTGGACGCGATCGCGGTAGCTAACTGAGTGGACTAATTGCGTACGGTCTTAATTAGTAAAACGGTAGCCGGCGCGTGTACCATAAAACGTTAAAACCGTAATAAATGCCTACACGTGATGTGACGGTAGAACGTCTGCGCACACATTGGAGATACACGTTCGATCGGCAACAGGTCGTTCTAATCGATTACTAACACACACGTATATACGTGTGTATACCCGTAGGACGTGTATGTTTAAAATGTTTATGTGTGTGCGTGAAAATGTTGAGGATAACTGTCGTCCGCGTTACCGACATACCGACACCCAGGAGCGGAACTAGGGGATAGGAGACGGAGATGCGTCCTCGGGCGTAAAATTTTAGAGGGTGTAATTTTTGTAGTAATTAACAACTGGTAAACGTTTTAATCGTTCCATCATTTTCATTGTAAAACTTTTCCCGGAGAAGAACCACTTGAATGTCTTATGTTTTCGACGCCGATCGATTCCTCAAAAAGCGTGGTCCGGCATTCAACGCCGTGACCGCACTCCGTTCTCACTCAACCTCAAAAACGTACCGATCCCTGTGGAATCCGACGGTCGAGCAACTTGGTGTAACGCCGCACGAAATATCGAACTAATGGCTAAACTTCAACCAGCCTTACCAACCCCTAGCGAACTTTCCAAAACAATGTTTTTAGTAACGGTGGTTCATAAAAACGATCATTGGGCGTTTTCATTAGAAATCGGTGGACATCCATCGCGATGTTTCCAAAGCAAACTAAAAGCCGGAAAAAAATTCAAACGCATCAAAAGGTATCATTACGTTTAACTATCGGGGCGGCAAAGCTTTAGTGATCGTAGGCGTAAAAAAAAAAAAAAAATCCGCCTCCGTTCATCATCCCTCGCGAGACGATGTGCCCACGGCGTCTGCATGTAAATACGTTACCGCCTGCAACAAGACCCATTACATTTTTACACTCGTGTACGTAATTTATTTTATTTTCGTAAGCTTTTGTAAGCGCGCACGGACGGCATCGCTTGTGTGTGCACGTCGAGAAGAACGTTTAAGAGAGTTGTGTTATGGGTGCAGGTCCTGCGCGCGCGATGATGACGATAGTAATAACAACAATAACGACGGTGATAATTGCGTCGCGTTATCGCAGCGGTTAATCGTTTCGGCCTAGAACCCGGGTAAACAAAATGACTGTGCGCTTCCATCCTGCTGGCTCGCGCCCGATGATTAATGGACACGCCGCGCTCGTAAATCTCCGGGGCGGCGAGTCAGTGGTACGAAACAAAGACGGTAATAATTATGCGCGCGCGACGCTAGAGAAGAAAAATAGAGGAACGAGGAAAAATGCGGACGAGGAGAACAACACCGCAGAAGTGCAACCGACGGGCAAACCGTATTATTAACGGTCGCCACTGCACCTGTCGCGGTACGCCTCTTACGATTTTCCTGTATCCGTGCAGCTCTCGCCGTGATCAATTCGCATCGCCGGCATTGGTCCACGTCTATTGAATCCGAAGAGGGGCTGATGACGATCGCGTAACGTGAAAATAAATAATAAAAAAAAAAAAAAAACGGTATAAGACTCTAGAAAAAAAAAACCCCCCCATTAAAATGTACGTTTTACACGATGAACCGCGTTTCGCGATCAGCATTGATCACGGAAACAGCGAACGGTAGCTATGTTCAGGGCCGGCGTTTGGGGGGGGGGAGACAAAACGGGACATTTGTCCGGGGCCTCGCGCTTAAAATTGTCATCGAAAAACATTTTGTACGGATATCTCGTAGAATAAAACGTGAAACTTGTGTATCGCCTGGCGAATGCGATTTCTAGGGAAACCCGTCGGCGTGTAATAAAAAAGCCGACCGACGGAACAACAATATTATATTTAATATAGGCCATGCGTGCGCGCCAACGACGACGAACCGTACGGAAACGTATTTTATGGCATTTCTTAAACTTAATCGGCCATTACCCGATATCGCGTGCAGCTGTTGTCACCGAGTCCGATTACATGTTATCGCCTTTAATCGCGGCCTACGGGCTTCAGATTGCTGTTGCTACGGGCGAAACGAGTTTTGCCCAGGGCCTCGGAAAAGGTTACCTGGCTGTGTTATGTTGAAACGCACGGTTTCTGATCACCTGGAATCCCTAGGTGATATGTGGGGGGGGGGAGAGGCAGCAGGATTGATCCGTGATGATGATCGCGATCACGTGTACCGCGGAATCAACCCTCGGTTCGATCGCGATAAGTATCGAATACGAATCGCGTCCGAGGACTTCTCACGTCCGTCCCGCGGCCAACAGTCGGCCGCCCGACCCGTTGCGCGATAATCAACACGCGCGACAACACGATCGCAATCGACGGGCCGGATCGATCCGGATACACGTGGTGCGCACACGATAGCGGTCGGTCGCGGCGTGAAACGTTGACGAACGCGTATAATATTCATACGTCGCGATCGCGGTTGTACGATGTTACACGAATTCACATTACGTTCCGATCGAAATCGATTTGCAAGGTCGTCGCGAGAACAATCAACGCCCGAACGGGTGCACGCATTTGTACGTGTACAATAACAACCAACGATCCTGCCCTACCGATTTGTTACGAATACATTTCGCACCGTCGCGGAACGGATCGAACAACGCGAATCGTACTGTTATTATTAAAATAATATTCGGTACACGTTCACTACAGGCTCCTCCGCCGCCGTCACCGCGACCTCGTTTCAATCGTCTTTGGCGAACGGCGGTCGACCTGTTGACATCTGATAATGAAAACAAAAAGCTGGCTCGACGATACGATCGCGTTGACTGGAGGAAAAAAAAAATTAAGATGAAATCGTTATCTGCACGCGTAGTTCTACAGAAGACGGATTGCTGCAATAGTATGAATAATAGTTAGTTAATAACGTTCAATTCGTATTTTATGTAAATATGTCGACAGTATCGTGTGTGTGTGTGTGTGTGTGTGTGTGTGTCTGCCGCTGCGAGTTTTGCAATGTTTTAGTTCGTCTAGTTCTACGAATCGTTTTGGTGTAATACTATCATTGTAACACGATTTATGTTTTATGACCCTTTACAGTGGCGTATATAGGAGGATGGCCTAGTGGGCTACAGCCCCCACCCCCGAACTGTTTAAAAAGAACTTAAAAATTATTTTAAACGTCTGTTATATTTTAATGGTGTTTTATGCTTATTTAGAATTCGTGTCCAACGTCAAATCGTTTTGGGACATTCTGTAAATGAAATGTAGACAAGTACCTAATGTGTCTCGTTGGTGATTCTTAGATAGCAATGGTAATTTAACTCTGTCCATAGTAGCCCCTCCCGAAAATATTTTCTGTATACGCCACTGACCCTTTAAACTTCTAATTCTCAATAATATTAATCTATGCGATTGGTTTTATTTTTTTTCTCTTCCCCTTCAGATTCAAACGTATACAAGGGTGTCCTTAAAATAACAAAAAAAAAAAAAAAAAAATGCTGGTAGTAAACTCGATATTAGAGGTCGTGGCTGTGAACGGGTATTAGAATACACGGGTACGCGGAACCAGGGCAAATAATATATTATAACCCGTGTATGTCCGTATATTTAATACCCGTGTACATCGCATATTAATTCAGTATTCATATGTAATTTAAATATTAATATGTATAATAACATAATATTATGCATATTCCAATAATTATTCATTTTTTATAAATGAATAATGCAAATTGTATAGCTCTTAATTACTGACCTACCTTTTGATATTTAAAGATGTTATGATAGTTATTGATTATACTTAAAAATGAATAAGATGCATCATCATATAGTTTTATCATTTATCTAGGTGTAAACTATAAGTATAATAATATATAAAAGAGTAATATTAAAACGGGTTTTAAGATTAAAGCATAAACAATCCACAATTTATTGTGTTATTTTATCGCTATTTTATCGCCAATTGTATTCCATTGCGTTTACGTATGTATGCCTTGTATCTAAAAATGTTTGGTGATTTTAAAATTGTTCCACAACTTATTATTGTACCTATTTAAATATATGAGTATTCAAGCTCACGGGTAATTTTATTACATGAGCCTAAGCCCCGTCTTGGATAAAAGCACGGCTACACGTGTGGTTCAATAAACGTGTAATCGCGACCCTACTCGATACACAACGAATGCCTAACACTCAAAACCAGATTCTTCCCGTTTATTTTATCTCTACACTTGTGACCGGATTTATTATCAATTCTGATTTTTGCACTTCTGAAAAATGTTCTTCCGTAGTCAACTGTAATTATTCACTTTAATTTACAATTATTCTTCTATCAGTGTTCGTCGAACTTCAAGTGGTTTGGAATATTTTTCTGAAAACTATTTCACAACAGCTATTTGTTAAATTTATTGGGATTTTGTTTCGTAAAAAAAAAAATATATCATTGTGGAAAATATCATACTTTTTGTCACTTCAATACATATGACGTACAGTAATTTGATAACTTGTTACACGGAATCTTAATAATCCATCTTATACATGAATAATACGTTCTATAGAACTTTGTTGATCATTTTTTTTTTTTATCGAAAATTATAAAATTTGGCAACGGATGTAGTTATCCTGAATGTCGTGAAGTTTCTAGTTCCGCGGTATTATCGACGACGCAACTCCTAGAGAATTACGTGGTTATGTTACCTCATTATCCGACCACAAAAATTCCTAGCAAATCTTTTCGTGTGATACTATTTAACTGCTGTCAGTTGTGTAACATAATTTACAATTTTTTATTTCTTTTATTTAAATTTTTTCTCTTCTCCGGAACATTTTACGACGTAAAATGTGCGTGTAATGTTTGTTTTCTCTTCAGTCGTCATTAAACTGTACTCAATTCTAATTAATTGTCCAATTAAATCCAATGTCAACGCTATGCGTGTACGGCGTAGGACTAATTCTCCACAACGTCGTAGTGACTTACTTGACATGTATGACCTTCACCAAACAAGTAAAACGTATTGTAACCAATTCCGTATTTTCATTAAAAATAGTAGCTCCATCCAAACAATTGCATTTTTACCGCGTTTCCGTTCATTATTATAATATTTATACAGTCATCCAAATACTCAATAATATTAAAAACAAACCGTTTCTCAAATTCCCTTAGTGCATTTAATAACATTTAAAGTAGATAAAACGTGAACGATATACGTGTACGCGTAGAAAAGAAAAAAGAAAACGGATTTCGCATTCAAATATGTTGTTTAGGTACGTGACCATTCAAGTATCAAATGAAATTAGATTACAGATCATGCAGCGAAAGACGCAGAAACCAACCCTTCGGCAAAAACAATTCCGAGCATAACGAATCAATATGTAATACCGCTAACTACTGTCGACCAGAAGTGGTATGAAACCAGAAGGTCTTCCGTGTACAAAACTGTACGAGATGAAACGAAATGTAAATTCGTGGCCATTGCCCAGCAAACTCAAAGTTATATTCCACCTTAATCTATATAACACGTATATAATACACGAATATGGTTTTAATTTTTGGTTCTTGGACGTAGACGCGTCTGATAATGTGTTCGGTCGTAGATATTATCATCTAAACGTTACAAGTCTTAATTCCAAAAGACGTCAAAATTAACTTGAAATCCTTCAATAAATTTCCTTCCCACAGGGCAATGGTGGGTTCATATAAAATAGTCTTTTGATACATACATGTTAATTATTTTACCATCTCGCCTCCTGCAACAAATGACCTTTAGTTCTTCGTCTCACACGGTCTGAATAAACGGCGTACTGCCCCAGTGTTATAATAATGTTCCAAACAATATATTGTTAATAGAATAAAATGTGAAGACGTGTTTAACTTGATGTAAGATTTTTACCATCGTAACAATTAGAACACTGGGACAGACAATGTGTAGGAACATAATATGATTATATAGACATAGTAATAAATATATTTACATCCTGAAACCAAATTCTAACACGGACGCGAGGGTAGAAAAGATTTTTTTTTTGGGGTAGGAGGGTTTGTGATTGTCGCACTTTTATCGTAAGACGTTTTCAACATCAGTACATTGATAATTATCACCTCGATCCCGCGTATCCTTTAGTAGGTACTTCGCACCATGGCTAAAATAATTCCGTACGAATTTCCAAGTTTAGGTGTTATCAAATATGTCGTTACAAATCTGTCTCAGAAAATATTCACGCACGTGTAATACACAACGGGACTTGTAGACACAGGCTTTATTGTAAGGATTTTTTCCAAATAAAATATATGTTACAAGGAGGCTTTGTCCCGCACTCTCCACGCTCATTTCATTGATTCTAATGAAGCAGATAATGAATCCAAAGACGTGGAAGTAGCCAACATCGGTTTCACTAACCTAATATTCAAACAGTTCGTCATGTTTATAATTTATTTATTTTTATTGATATTTAATGAACGGTCGAATCGTCTTTTATAATAATAAAGTGCACATGTTCGTTAATTCTACAGCACATTTTATTGTTCCTAATGCATAATTAGTGTCCTACTGCACCTTACCTGTGTAGACACACAGTCTAACGGGGAGTCAGGTTTTTAAAATTGACGTGCAGTATTTATCAGTTACGTAAAGGATCAGTTGTTATACTTGTATCTACATATAGTTTAAAATGTATTTTTAAACAATATAACTATTTTATATTAATAATAATGAACAAAACTATTTTTTTTGTCGCTGCAGTAATCAGATAACTGTCCGTATAATGATTGACGTTCGAAATGCTTAGCGAATCGTTATTATTGCGCATATACGCCTAATTATACATTTGGAGATTTTCTGTCTTTCACTGATGAAGTCACAATCATAAACTATACAATAGGTCACCGCCTACCTATATTCGTAAGAATCGGTACCTACGCAGTTTTCCAAGTTCAGACGATGGACATTTTTCAGATTGATCAACATCAAATTCTATCTATTTATCTGTTTATGTAAGTGTCGTTATTATAATATAATGCGGTCCGTGTGTTGAGAAACGAGTGAATTCACTTAACAATTGTTAACGCTGCTGGTGATTATAACACGGATAATTTAAAAGTGAATTTTATAATTAGATAAAACCGTTGCGCGGTGCATGGTTTTGATGAATATCGCAAGGGAATTATAAATATGAGCTGGACATACACGTTCGCGTAGGTAAATCGTATCTGAATTTCACGTAGGCACCAGTATTGTTTGCCTAACCCGTAATTATTTTAAAATACTGTATTTCTATACTTTGGAGCTTTTTAAATTAGATTTTGCGAATTTTACGAGTAAAAAATTATTTTGTATCGTACAATTTTTATTTTTTAAAATAAAATCATCGAACACCTCACTGCTTTGTTATGACCCAAAAAATTAATTGTTTGATTATTACCTTCCTCTTTGTTTAAGGGAGGGCTTTCGGGATTACAAAGGTTCGAGAGCCGACCAGTGCAACTAGATAGACTTGTAAGCTAAATAGAATAGCACTTACCTTTTCCGTAGCAGATGAGCCAATCACTTCGATGACTATTATACGTTTTTAGATACGTTTTTTCGTTATTTGTTATAGGTTATGATTCCTGCGTTCAATATTAATGACCGCATCTAATCTTTTGTTCCAAAAGTTGAGGGCCTTCGGCATGGCATGAAATCTGCCTTCTACAACATACTCATTGGTCGACCAAATGTTTTAAGTGTCAAATATATGTTCCGACTGATTGATGTAATGACATTAATCATTCAAAATTTAAGGCGGTGATTATTGAGAAGCTAATTAATTAATGTAAATTGGTCCGATCTATAAATAATAATAATAATAACATTATAATAAAAGTAAATAAATGGTCGTGACGAAAAAAAAAAAAAAATTAAAAAAAAAAAACACAAAAAACCTGACAGAGAATCGAACCGAAACTTATTTCGAATTTTAATCGATCACAGACTGTTCTGAGAAATACTTGTATGAAACAGAAAAAAGATGACGTGCCGGTACCGATGTCCATTTTTCCAATTTGGGGCCACAATTAATGGACGACTTTACGTTTTCAAGATTATTATAAAGATTATTATAAAGTGTTTAGATTTAACCAGATACAAATAATAAAAATTAAAAATAGATAAGTATAATATTTAGTGTTATTTAAATTAAAATCCTAAGACTATCTCAGAAATCTTTTAATTATTTACCGTTATTAATCTGGGTATTTTTTTTACGATATTTAATCGACTCGTTGAACGCCATAATTACTTAAGAATGAGTACAACAAAAAAGTATAAAATTGATCACGCACACGAGGCGTGGTGCAAAGAGCTCGAGAAAGCAATTCGTATTTAAAAAGTGGCAAGAACGGTGGAAAAAGTGTATTACAACCGAAAGGGGCTACTTTGAAAAAGAGCATGTAAATATGGATAGTTAGATAAATATTTTTTCCTATATAACGTTTTTATCATTACTTTTTGAACAGTCTATGTAGGAGTTGAATGAGGATGAAATCAATCTTCGCAGACATAGTATTCAGAGAGCTGATGATGGACACACTTCGCTACTTCGCTCAAGTGAAAAAATCGTACTTGGTAATAGTTCATCATAAGAAGCTCCTCTGTGGGTCCCGGAGATCGATGTGCACGTATGACCAAAAGCTAAAAGTTTGCTGGGCACGCACTGACGGGCCTGTGGCCAAGAAGCGGGGGGAAGGGTTGTATGTCCATTTTAAACAGGGAAGTATGACGAGATAATCCTTGGACCATTCCTTTAGGAGTTTGGTCTATTTAGTTTGTCAATGTGTTATTATTGGGTTCGACTTCTGTTTTTTGAATTGTGTTGTTTGTTCGCGTATCGAAAGAATCGTTGTTTATTGATTTTTAACATATTATATAGGTATAATCGAATAGTGTACATCATTACAATTAATTAAATACATGATATATATTCGAACGATGTACATAAATACAACTCCGTCCTCTTAATTATTTCCCATGTGAGACGAATCTGTAAAGATAAATTCTTTAAGGGTCAACCTATTTAAGATGTCAATGATGTGCTGTTAATTTGAGCCCTTATAATTTTAAATACGTTGTCTGTACACATGGTAAAATAATTGTTATTCATTGGTTTCTGAAATATAACATCCTTGAATGATCCATTATTATTTTTTATAAAATATAATACATATAAGTCATTTTATTTGGTTGGTTTTTATGGATTTGTTCTGTTGGAAGACGGTAAATCAATTTTTTAGAAAACGTGTCGTACATATGTGTGTAAAATATTTTTTAATAGTAGTATCTTTAAAACAGTTACAGTTACAACTATACGGTGACATCGAGAGATCTTTCTACATAAATCGAACAAATATTAGGGTAAATCCGTCTAAAGGAGAACCAAATATTGTCTGAGAATAATATTAATAATGTTTAATAATATTAATATAATATTAATTATTAATAATAATTGACTTATTGTTATAACCTAGGTTTGCATACATATTGTATGCTCTATAGCTGGCTGTGGAGAGATTTTAAGTCCTTAACGAATAGAAAGTTTACCACAGCATAATAAGCGCATTCAAAAATGGTAAAATAGATAATAAGTACCGAAATGTATTTTAGTTAACCAGAATAAAAAAATAAAAAAAATTGTTAATTAGGTGTAAGCTTACTTGTTGTTCTGAGTCGAAATAAACAGTGAAAAAAATAAAAAAACCTATATATTTATAAAGTACAAAAAAATATGCTAAATATATATACAAATCTAATTTTATCACCACGATAAATACATTTGTACACTAAGCGTTTTTCTTTCGTGGTTACATAAAACAAATACACACTTGCTGGAGGTCCTCTGACTTGTCACTATTTCTCATCGACCGGTATTTAAATTGGAAAATATCAATAGTATTGTATTTCTTTGTACTCGTCAAAACCGTATTTTGATAACTTATTCTCGTCAATTATTGATATGGACGTTTATTTGCGGACAAAAAAAAAAAAAAAAAAAAAAAGAAAAGAAATGTAATTACTCAACTCGAAAATATTCGTATTCCTAAAACGCGTAGAATACGAACTCCTATTGCACACGTGGACCCTATGTATGACCTACATATTTGTAAACACCTTTATCGGTTCGTCTGTGGCTCGTTGCTCGTATTCGGTCGTTAAAATGCCGCACGCACTCGTCGTTTGCAACACGAAAAGCGGTGGCGGCTGGGACGTACGAGAAACAGCGGTCGCACCGAAACAACGGTGTGTTCCGTAGCCCGTTTACTGTTTTCGGTAGAAATATTCTCTTTTGCGCTTGTCGTTCGGTTATATTCTTTCGTTTTTGCTTCGAGCCTAATACGAACGCGCCGTCGACACGTGCGGCGGACGACGGTTCGACGGTACGTTTTTGGCCGTAGAATCCGTACTCGACGACGGGTGACCGCAGCAGATCCGGCTGGTCGTCCTTAACGGACCGAATAACCGCCACGCGAAAAGTACGTTTTATAACAGAGGTGGAGAACCGAAAATGGTACGTTTACCAAATTTTAATGGCACGCGCAAGAATTGAAATTATTAAAAATTGTACAAAAAAAAAAATTATACTATTTATATAATTTTGGTCATAAGAAATTCAAAGAAACATATTATATATGTTTTAAAAATAACAATGTTCCTTATGCTTTCATATTTTTCGTTAACTTATGTTTGCGAAAGCTTTTATTCGCCATAACGGATTTAATTAAATCGAAGGAAATAGATATTTTGACCGATGAAACAATTGTTGCTCGTGTTTCACTAAGAATGACTAAAATTTAATAGAAATAATACAACAAATCTGTAATTTGATTTTTATTCTTAGAAAATATAATTTTCTTTGGGCGCCGGAACGATTTTTGAAACCTAAAAAGGAAAAATTTGGCACTTGAACCAAAAAAGGTTCGCCACCTCTGTCTTATAACAATTCACGCACAAGATGTTAAGATAATGCGACAGCGATTAATCATTACAGATGATATGTTCGTGTCCGGTGTAGCGCGATCGAAACGGTGAACCGAGTAACGGCGAAAATGTGATGAAAACGGAGTCCGAATACGAAAACGGCAAATCGATTCGTTTTTGCACCCAACGGTGTTGGCGACGTGACCGCGGTCGTTATTAAACAACGTACGATCAATCAACCCTATTTAGTTCGCGGTATACGAACCGTTTGTACGAACTTCGTTTTTAACCGCATGTGTGTAATACGTATGTTTTAATTTCATAATTATTTAATTCGCTACTATTCTCGAATTGAATTTTAAAAAAATCTTATCCGGACCCAGTGGCTCCGCGTATCCCTGTATTGCACCTCGTAGCGAATATCGAACATTGACTATTGTACGTCTGTTATTAGTTACCTCGTGTAATTCCGTAAACAATATAAAACCAAATTTTAAACGTTTGGACTACGACGGTCAGGTCGCGGGTTCGAGTCATAAAATATTACCACACGAACGATAACGCACTGTCGTCGACGATTCCGTATACGTTTAACGTAATCGCGCTGTCGTATAGCTGTAAAGGTCGAAGAACTGACCAATGATAATGAATTGGTACCTACTGTTACGTATGGATATTAAACGAAAATATAAAATCTTTTGCAGCGGGTTATTCTTAAAATGTATCCTCAAAAAACATTCCGTAACCAGCGCTTAAAATATAGGGGAATCTCTGGTTACACCAAAATCAAACACTATGGACGAAAAATATTTTCCTCACGTTTATTTTTGAAATTCATCTCGGTTGATACGCTAGTTGTAACGAAGTTAGAACGCAGTATGAGCATTACAGTTAAATAATGAATCATTCTTAATTGTGTTTTTCAATCTGAAAATAAAAAGAATAATAATAAATCATTGTCATCCATTAATGGTGTAACCAAAAGATAATATCTCGTTGAGTAATGTTCTCTCGTAAATTTTATTGATAGTACATTTTATCTATTTTAGAAATGTATTGTTTGAATATCTTATAAAAATTAATTACGCGCCTATATTAAACATAATTTACACATTGTGTAGTATCAGATCGATAACTGCGAAACCATTATGGTAAAAAGAAAAAAAAAAAAAATGAAAAAGTTGACTATATCGAAACGTGTTACATTAACAATGGTTCCCGTCGGTTTCAGAGTTTTTGAATCACTACGTCGTCCAGTGTTCAAAAACGATATTTTCGTGAATCGTTGTCGTTCGTTTTGCTTCAGCGCTCGACGCCTGTTCGACGTGTATCGAACGTATCGGCAACAATACGCATAATTCGTACCCGATTCAACGCGATCGTCTACGAGAACGGTCGAACGGAACAGTCCGGTGGGGCAAAACAAAAACAATTCGGTTTATCGTTCGATTTGCATACCGCTTGACGTCGGAGGGGAACAAAAAAACAACGGAAATGTAAATTTTCCGACGTCGTGGACGCGCGCGCAACGTCGCGGCCATTGTTCGTGCACGCGCGACCACGTCGTACGGCGGGAGCGGGTACCTGACGCGCCGGTGTTCGTAAAAATCGCGAGTGCGTCCGCGCGCGTACAATCGCCGCGCACATCGCACACCGCCCCGCCGGAAATGCGTTTCCGGAGAGCTTTCTAAAACGCGACCCCGCGTGCACTACGGTTTTGGTGGTGCCCGAGGCAGAGGTACACGCAGCCGGTCCGGTCACGTATCGTTTCCCCCGGGATTCGCACGGTTTTTCGATTCGCATCGAATACACGCGTGTACGGCGGGGGCACGTCGTTTCGCGACTTCGAACGCGACGGATCGGAATGCGCGCACACGGGTGTGAACGGTCGAATGTCGTCCTGCCGTTTTACGCGCCGACAACGAACGCGTCCGGTGATGAAGCGCGCGACGGACGGGAAATCGCTGGTGGAAAAACGTGACCGAAAGGGTCGGGTCGGACGACCCGCAACACGCGTTCGGACGTAAGATCGTTGCGACCGCGGACGGGGGGGGGGGGGGGGGGGGGGGGACGGAGAACCGATAAAATCGTTGGCGGGGGCACGCGGCGCGGAAATCCGGTCCCGCACGAATCGCGTGCTCGGCGAACAACAATCCCGTCGACCGCGATGCTTCACCGTGTACGAGGGACAGAGTCTAGTCGTCACTCGCTCGCGGACTCCCATCGGTCGTCGGCGAATGCGACGACCACGAGTCGAAGTAATCGTTGACGATCGCGTTTCGTTGATCGACCAGTGTACGAGTGGCGTAGGAACCGGTCGAGTCAAAGGTGCTCGTCGAGTAGTGCGGGGAAGGAACGGGTTAAAGGACGTGAAAAAAACACGTCGCGGTGCACACCGTGTTCCGCGCTAGCCGCTGCTGCTGGGAAGGCATTCGCCGTGGGCGACCACAGGGCTTATTTCGAGGTTTTTTTTACAAGTGCGCAAAACTCAGAACTCGACCCCCTCCCCATACTTTCGCAATCATTACTCCCTGTGCTGCGGTCGTGCTATTATACGGTGATATATAAAATAATAATAATTGTAATAACACAGTCTTAATAAACCTAATCTAATGATTGACGGACCCTTTACCGGCACTCCTGGCCATAAACTCGATAACTACAATTGAACGTTGCGAGAAATTTCATTTACGAACAGTATTCACAAATGCGAATTTTTGGAATTAGAGCCGCGCAAAATGTGTTCGAACGCACGTTAGGGGCTTCGATTAGCGCCCGGTTGAACGTTTAGCGTGCGGTGCGAATCAAGCGCACGCGTTATTAGATTACCATATACCATAGATTACCATAACGCTGTCGCAGCGTTGGAAACGTAATGTTCGTCGCGAATTCCAGTGACGGTTTAACGGTGCAACGTTCGATAATATACCGTTTCGTTCAACGCGGCTCCAGCGATTTTTGGCCATCGTCCGACAACACGTCGTACGAGTGTGAACCACGCGCAGTAGCGCCCTTCGATCCTTTCGGATCACCTGTGCCTTACAGGAGGTGGAAAAAATCGATTTAAATTGTACATTTATATCTGCGACTAAATTAAATCAGGGCCGGTACCGTAGAAATCATTGTTATTGTGCGTTTGTTTCTGAAATCACACGGTTAAACGTACTCGTTTAAAATTTCGGAGTATGGATAAATACTCTAGTTCTTGTTTGTCTAGGTATTTACGTAATCGTTTACGAGCATTATTAACCGTTCAACAGTTTTTTTCATTTGTTATTTTAATGAAACGTTGAGTTATTTTTTTTTTTTCTAAACACGTGCAGTGACGTGGCAAACGTGGGTCCAAAACCTGTAATATCTCGTGTCAAATAGGGTAGTCTTCCGCACTAATATTTGATATACCTATATATTATATTATATTATATTAATTATCCACGAGATCATAGATGCATATTCATGCACGACGCTTTGAAATGTTTGATTTCCATTTAAAAAACGATGTAATCGAAATTTTTTTCTTTAACTCCAGCAGTGAGCGAACAAATACAATTTCGTGTAGCTAAAAGGTTAATATTTATTTTTCTGCGGTTGTACTCGCTGTGTCCGTCATTCGTCGTCCAATTTCACCGTTACAAACACAAGACGTAGACACATTTAAAGTAATGATAATCAAGTGAAAAACCCGTCATGTCATATTATCGAACTCTAATTCTCGGTACATAAAAAAAAAAAAAAGGAAGAAAAATAATTTTTCCCAGCACCGTAGTCACCATTCCTCCTGTGCAGTATAGTATTCGTACAATATTTGTCGCTTTCTATCGAACGTTTTACACGCACATATGTTCGCTGCTTTCACCGTTTCCGGAACATCGAGTCGCGTCGTTTTTCCCATAATCGCGCTACCGAACAAAAGCTCCTGCTAGTGATTCAGCATTTGACTGCGCCGCGAACAACACATTTCAATCGCGTAATATTTTTATCATGAGAACCGTCCGGTTTCCATAGACCTTCGTGCAAAACGCGTCCTTACGCCCGAACAATCGTCCGAAACGTTCCCACACACCTGGTCGACGACACGCGGTACGATGCGACCTTCTGTTCATAACCCGCGTACGTGAACGTTAAGAAAAATAGGAGAAAAAAAAAAATAATTCCACCGTCGTGTGTGTATTATGTATATTTTTCTGATTTTTTTCGTACGTTTCTTACGATTATTGCTCCGACTTTCGTCATTTCAGTAAGTAGCCTTGTGACATAAATCAACGCGTTTTACGTCCTCGTCAGAGTCAGCCACGGCTCGTCTTCTGCATTTGCTCGACCGCAACAGTGCAACTAATTTACATCACTGCTGTTATCATCGGTTCTCTTCAAAACGTTTATTCTGCTACTGCTGGTCGCGTCCGCGACAAACAACTTGGTAACGTTCCAGTGACCCATCGACAAGCATTTGCATATCGTATTATAGGTTTACGGCGGCTGCTTGTGGTTACGCGCACTGCATTACAATAGCAACACAAAATTATACGTTTGGAAGACGGAAAACGCGATAGGATACACCCCTGATACTTATCGTTCGGCTGCGATCTATCAGTGTTGGTAATCCGAACTACCGGAAAATCGTATCTATTTAATACCTTATTACGCATTTGATATAACTATAGTCTGCGCTGCAAGTGCTGTAGCGACTATTGCGATTCGGTCATATTTTCATTGGTCATCTGGACCTGACGACGACAAAATCTTTTCATTTCGACGTTAAAAACACTATATTTATATATATTTATGACACTGTAGTATTGTAAATACGCAAAGCTCAACGAATTCTAACTATAATATTTACTGTTTATTTATTTAACTTTTTTTAAGAAAAAAATATTGATTTAACGACACACATAATAAGTTTATCTGTACAGTACATAGATGTCCCTGTACACATAACAATATGTCTGTTACAAGCAGGTAGAAGTCGAAATAAAATAATTTACAGTTCATTTTAAAACTGAAATCGGCCGCAAAGTTCAATTCGAGTTTGAGGTGGGACGTGTGTATCTTAAAAATATACCAATGTATTGAACATCCACCGCTGAGGCATAAGAAAATTACCCGTAGGATCATAATAATAATATTTATTAATTTTTCCCGACGAATGACATGTGATACTCAAAAAGTGTTCAGTATACAGCTCAAGTCCGGATACAAATACGTCGTTATGATGTAATAAATATTCATCAAACGATAAAATAATTACATAATGGTTGATGTTCGTATGGTAGGTATAAAAACGTTAAACGAGGAAAATCGAATCACTTATATTCCAATACCGTTCGCGCCAGGTATGCGAGCTACGCGTAGGTACTCAACTCATAGTTTAGGGTAACTCTAATCGTTCCATTATTTTAAGAACACGACAAAGCAATCTTTGTCCCGGTAAAATAACGTCATATTCTCATTATGGGGTTAATCGCACGTGTTATTATTATTATTACGGTGTAATTATAGGTACACGGTAAGATTTAAGACCGTTCTTTGAAAACATTATATAATTGTTTAAAAAATAGAAGAAAAGAGCATATTAGTATCATATCAAAGTTAATCATATTACAATATTAGTATAATATTATTAATGTACATCATAATGGTATCCGGTTCTTAATTTACTTGTTACGCACAATAAATAATACATATGGATATGAACAATGGCTGCTATGATTGGATATTTTGGTGGACGATTTCGAGACGTTATCGAAATTAATTTTGCTTCAAATTTAATATTTTGTATATCATGCATAAATAACAAATAGGGATCAAACATATACGACATATTTTGAAAAAATATATTTATTATAAATATGTAAATACCATTAATTGGATTATGCATATATTTCTTTCGTGATTTAATAACGATTAAACTATAAAAAATATTTTCTTTCATTTATTAATTTATTGTTCTCGGATAATGATGACCGTGTCGTAGTATTATTTAGCATTAGCAGAATCTTAAATAGCCGATCACTATACTATTTTCGCGGTATTTGTTGATCATACATTAGTCTTAATTCATCAAAATCTAAAATTCTTCTTTTTTTTCATCGATGTTTTCTTTATTTCGAATTGTGCACAAAATATCTCACAATGTAAGTAGAACGTCCGTAGAAAAATGTATTGCCTTCCATTTTAAAAATAATAGTTATAATTATTTTATTTAAGTTACTTGAACGATATATATTATAAATATTATTTTACTAAATTATTCAGTACACAATGATCGAGTTTTTTTTTTTTATAACTAAAAAACACGGTAAAACCACAGATCGACTTGGTACAATATATTTTTTCGAGTACTGCTCGATATAATTTTGAACTAATGACGTTATTGGAGTTCATACACCAGAAATTTTGTAATGCATTACACCGTAATGTGTATAATATGGATATCAATGCCTTGATAATTTTAATTTTCGCCACTTCAACTGGATGGTAAGAAGGCGGATGTGTTACGATACAAATGACTATTATCGATAGCTGCATTGTAACACGCGCTGGGGGCAAATGATATAGCGTCTATATTAGACTAAATCCACACGTCTTCATAAATCAGGAAACATGAGTCAAGAGGTACCTGTTTATTATTCGCATAGAACATATGTGACGGACAAACTAATTGATCGATAATATCACGGTGGCTATTGACAAAATGAACAAAAAAAAAAAAATATATATATATATACATATAAATAAATACGTTTTCAATACAATATTGTATTATCGTTTCCGAAAATCCAATTTTTATTGTTTTTTTTTTTCATTCATTTGAATGCACTATACATAAAATGCTCCTCGTAAAACTATATTTTTTCGTAATTATGTTTTGAAAGACGCGTTGAAAAAAAAAACCTAAAAAAATATCCACTTCTTGTTGGCAGATCTCGTTGACTGTTATACGGTTCAAGGCGAGCTTTCGACACGCGTTGCGGCCGCCGTCCTGCGGAGGAGAAGCGTTATGTGTGCATCGTTTCCCCACCTGCGCTGGCTGTTGTTATTATTATTATTATTATTATTAATAGGAAGCCCGGCGGCGGCGTTCAAGTCTCCTAGTCGTCGCCGTTGTTATCACTACATACGACTCATTAGGTCGGCTCATATATGCAACGAGCATTATTAGTCTCTCCGCAGTCCGAACATCGCAGTGCTCGCGTTTTGGTTTGTGCCGTAGGAATTTTCTCGTTTCAAATGCCATAACTTTTTTTATGTTGTTTTATTTTTTTTTTTTTTATAAAAAAAAAATAAATAATCATCGTGTGTATTTCTTCTTTTCAACCCGTTCCAGGGAGTTATTGTGGAAATAAGTATACCGGTAATAAACGCGTACACGTATCAATACACACGATTTTATTTTTTTTTTTTACCGCGGGCAAAATGAACGCCTTAACGATGGTGGTCGTCGTTTCGGCCGCGGTCCTGTTCGCGTCCAAGCCGGTCCGATGCCAGACCGACCGCGTGGACAACAAATACTTAGATCCCAACGACTATTTCCTTGCCGGCGGAAATCAACAAGACCGCCGTCGTATTCAAGACGCGTTCAACAGGTACGGTTTTCATTACTGTGAATTTACGTGTTTTCGTGTCCTAACTCGATTAGCGAAAATATCTGATAAATAATTATTATAAGCACTTCTTTATGTTTGGAAAATATCAAATAGCATAACGATACATATTGAATGGGCTGTCGTGGTGACCCGTATCGTGTTTATACATTTTAAAACATCTTTTAGAAAACTGAACCAGAAATAAACGAACGAAATTCTCTCGTCTAAATGACCTCTAACCCAATCTATTGCGTATACAGCCATTAGTTCCATATGTAAACGCGATGAACAGTATCGCATTTGCTATACTGTTTTTATTAAGCCCGATACTTGATAATTGCGATTTTTGTCATTTACCACTGTTTATTTTAAACGATAATCGTCTACAATAATCGAAATTCCGTTATTGCGTTGATATTTGTCTTATGGTAAACGAACTAATATATTTCAAAAGACAAATACATGTAATTAATCAATGATATATACATGATTATACTTACAGCAGTGGGTAGATTAGATATAGATCAGGCACGATACACATTAGATCGGCTATGATTTACGTAATTCTAATTGTTATAAATCAAATGTTTGTTAAAAATCGTGGTCAGTATTTAACAATCGAAAATAAAAACCTATTATGAAAATAGAAAACAAAATATACGAATAATCCATTCAGAAACCGTTCGGTTTCTAATGTATAAATATTATACTAGTATTTAAGACCAACCATGGTCTGCGGTGATTCAAAATCACGCTCATGTCGATATGATGATAATAATTATATGGTAATAATAATACATTAATAATACGTGTTTCGGTACACCGTGTGGCTTGGGCAGGTACGCTATACAGCGGCAACAGCAAGAGGATCAGCAGCCGCAGATCGGTTTCGACGGGATATTTCAACAGCAGCAACAACAGCAACAGCAACAGCAGCAGCAGCAGAAGCAACAGCAAGGGTTCCAAAGGGGTGGCAGAAAATTCACCACGGACGAACCCGGCCAGAACTTCGACACGTCCGGCCGGTTCACGTCCAGGTCCGACCCCCAGCTGTCTTCGCCTTCGCAACAGGGACCGTTGACGCTGTCCAACAGCAACATAAGACAGCTGTTGCAGCAGCTCGACGTGGCCGGATCGCAACAGTGCAATCTGAACGTTCAAGCGCAATGGGATTTCGAGACGAACGTCAACGAAGGGACGCAAATAAGAGCGGTACGTAAACAAACTCGTGTCTGTGTATAAACGGCGAAATTCGTTAAATTATTCTTATCATTATTAACTACATCCTTTGTTTGGTTTAAATCGCTGTTTAACATTTTTATCTCTTTTCCGCTTGGGGAACGTGACTGGCCCGAATGACAATATTTGTTGTATGTTCATATTACATGAAAAGTGAAACCACAGCGTGCATGTGATTTTGAGACGTCGATAGTAAAAATATACATGATTCTAGTCCATTTGTTTTTATAAATTTACGACATTTATTTAAACCCCAATGATTTTACATTTCAAACGTTAATACTTTTAAAAATAATAAAATTATTTTCTTTAATTTTAATATTTTTTTTTTTATTATGTACCTCATTATAATTTTTTAATTTAAACAAATATGGTCAGTTGCAATAAACGTACGAAGATTATTGTTTTTTTTATATACATAAATATTTCTCTACATTTTTACACTTAATGAAATACTAGCTGAACAACTCAGCCTTCTCCGGGATGTATTAGTCACTTTTAGATTAGGGCAATTATTATTTTTACGTCAAAAATGGTATTAGAATGGAAAAATCGCATAATTGTCGGTTATTTTAATGACATTTATTTTTATTTGTCATTACTATTTTGAATTATATGAACTTCAGTTGATAGTTTATAAACAACATATTAAACAAAATAAAATATTTTCAAGGCAAAAAAAAAAAAATCTACACATCCAGTTCAGAACCCAAAACTGTTTTGATTCTAAAAGTGCGAATTTGAAATTATTTTTTTATTGCATCTATACAGAGTAATAAGTAAATTTAAAGTGAATCAGTATAGAAATGTCAACTAAAATGTCATCAATCAATAATTCAATTTTATCTGAATAATGTATTATTATTTACATATAAACATAGGTAACAAGTAATACGTATACAAATATAATCGAATATTTTATTTACATATATTTTGTATTTACCTGTAAATTAGTAAATTTAAGTTATATACATTTTTAAATATACACTTGGATATACGCATATATTTCATAAAACCACAATCGTAAAATAAAATTGGGTTTTCCATACACGAATTACTTTAAAATAGTTTTGTGCGTGTGTAACGAAGTACTTAATATCTTATTTTAATCACTCATCAAAATTTAAAATAAGTACACTGAAAAATTATTTTGATATCGAAACTTTCGTTTAAATTAAAAGTATGTATTATTCATTTAATTTTGAATTTTTGTAACTTTTTATTTGACTATTTTCAGTTAGTCGCCTTGGGACTTGAATAAAAAAACTAGTAAACACATAAAAACTGTAATAACACTAATCAGTATTCTGTTGACGTAGAGAAAATATTTGATAAATGTACGTGTTGATACAATTGTAAAAACGTTTTTGAATAATTTTATTTTACTAGTTTTTCTCATATACGAGTACACTGCACCTTCGAATAAATTTACAAGATTTAATGGTATACATAGTTGTAGTATTTGAAAACATAAATGTTTATTTCATTTTTAAATTCTCGATTTTGATTAATGTTTTAAGTGAACGGTAATCACGAAATGTTTAGTTTCAAATAGTAGGTTATGTGGCAAAGCTACGTAAATGCTTCTAGAAAATAATACACCGACGATAATTAATTAATTTCAAAAATTAGTTAGTCAACAATAAATGCGTGTGTAACTTTAGCTGACCATGAATATTTCTTTGAATTTAAAGACTAGTCTAAGGACCTTATTAAATTTAATGCTCGGTAGAAATAAATACTAAAAAATATTTTTTTTGTAATTTTTTTATTATTTTTTTAATGGTTACGCATAAATATTAATGATTATACAATAATTAAGGTTTGAATAATGTACTGTATGTATAATTATTTTAGAAATGGTTAAAGAGACAAATGCATTTTTACTTTCGTTACGAACACATTCAAATTGTTAAATTTTTATTGACTAATTGATTAGTTAAAGTTATTATTTCTATAACTGATTATAGTGATCTCGGAGTTATCGACTATTATATAGTCATAGTGAAGAGAATCAATTTAGTATTGCTTACTAAAGGAGAAATTGAGATTCTTGAATATTTTATTTTTATTAGATAGGTACTTATATATACACTTGTATATTATTAAAAAAATGAGTTACAACACTACGTCAGAGTTTTAGATGTTCATTTAAAACATTTTCGTTTTAGGTTTTTGGATAATCTTTGGTGCGTTTAACTTTTGGTTTTTTTAGAATATAAATGAGAGTAAATTATTTATATGTACATATATTGTCTAGTGATTTTCCACTACTGAAAATCGTACTATAAATGGTTGTATATATAATTTAATGAGTACAGTAAATTTAAATATTTTAAAACAAAATTTAGTAAATAAACAGTATTATCTTAAAATGTATTTTTATAATAATAATATTATTGATCATAATAGTACGTGATGCCAGAATTTGGATATCGTCTCGCTTCATTCGTTTTAGTGTAAAATACACAATAGAGTTATATTGTTTCAATTGAAACGTGTCAATCACAGTTTGTGGTATACCACACTTGATAATTGATTTTAAACTAGATATAGGTAGGTTGGTATTAGGAGAATACGAAAATACGACCTTTCTGAAATACAATGTCCAGCACTCGGTTTCCGATTAATATATAAGCTGGGTAAGACTATAATAGAAATGTTGCTACACCGAAAAACATTAGCTTAAAAGTAAAAGTAATGAAAATCAACAGGGTGCGCCTTGACAAGTTTCAAATTATAATCGTATACAGTTAAAACGTTATAATGATATTATGTTAATTAAGATGTCACTATTATATTATATTGGACTAAATATGGATAGTACTTATAAGCATTTAGAATTGATTAGTATTATTTTATTCTTATAATTAAACCCGCTTAAATTATTCACAATTTTTGCAAAAAAGACCAAAAGAAAATTATTGATAAATATTCTACTTCATTGTTAACATTTTTAAGGTAATTAAAAAAAAAAAAAAAAAAAAAAATAACGCATATTTACGTAAATGTTTTACTCGAAAACGTTTGAAATATAATCATAATTTTGACCGTATAGCGTGTCCAATAATTGGATTAAACATTTAGCTCAACTGAAATTGTTATTTTTATTTTACGTTCACTTCCATTGAAGTCTCAAAAACGAGCGACATACATTGGATGTTTCCAAATTTGTAATTCATTGTAATTGTTAAGCTCAACATCAATAATTCGTTATACAAAAAAAAAAAAAAAAAAAATGAAAAAAAATATTAACGTGAAAAGTAAAAATTTGAACAATCGTTACGGATCATATTTTCCCGCTGTTGTTACGAAAAATTTCTGTTACGCCGCAAAGCTTTTATGATTTAGGTACATAAAATATTTAGGACGATATTAAAGAAAAAACACAGTAATAAATAAGTGAATCCGAATTTTCTCTTGGATGCCCTCAAGAATTTTCTTCGACGCCCTCAAGGGAAATCGCGAACCCGAGGCCCCGTAGGAATCGCTACGATCATTATTCTCATACGTGTCTTTCGGATCGTCGTCGAGTCGCACGAAGTTAGACGTCCGGGACTTTTGACGAAGTCCGTTTACGGTTTTGGATTTTTTCTCTCTCTCTCTAAGAAACACTGTCGATCACGTCGGCTAACCGACGTTAACGGACGATCGGAGGACGCGGTTAATACATACAGGTACGAAGCTACTGCCGCGTGATCGTCGATCCGATCGAAAACTTTATTCGAATTTTCGCCGAGCCCGCGCGATCACGATGCGGTTTTATATACGTACGCAGGGCTTCCACATCAAATTCTGGGCCCTTATACTAAATGTTTTTCCGGGCCCTTTACAAAACTTCCAATAATACAATTTACCATTAATTATAAAAAAAAAAAAAAATCAAGATTCGTAAACATTTTAACAGTATTAATGTCTTTTTTAATTTTTATCGAAATATTATCTAAATGAAAAAAAAAAACAAGTATTCATTAGTTTATATTTACTATATTTTTATTATTATTTATTAAGTTAAAATTTTATTCTACGGGCTTTGAGCTCAACAAACTCAGTTATCATGTCATCGAAATGTACTGTCGAAGCCAATGCGTTCTCCGTGTACAGAAGAGCAAGTGAGTTTCATCGTTCTTGACTCGTTGTGGACGTTTGCCGCGTCTTCGGTAAACTTGCCAAGCAACCGAAAGACTTCTGTGCTTCCGCCACAGTCCCTGGAACTTGCGTATACATATATTGCACGTTATAGTTAGGTACGAAAAGGTTGTTGGCAATAAAACGAATCGGGTTCTGCCCGGCCGGACGCGAGACAGGAAGGTCGACGCGGGCACATGGTCACGTCCTGCGGTGTTACGGCGATTTCACACCGTTTCGTTTTCGCGGCAACGCGCGCTCTAGCTTTTGGCGCGACCGTTCGAAAAACGTTCGCGCAACGACCGGACGATTTTGTTCAGTCGGACGGACGAGCATGACTAACGCGAGCACAACCTTGACATTGTTGCGCGACCGCAGTTGAACATAATAGAAGAAACGATATACATATATATATATATGTATATAATATCATATACAGGTGTAGCGTTTTTTTTTTTCGGTTTTTTTTTTTTTGTTTTTTCCACGTAGTTCCAAACGATATTATATTTTTCACGTAATGCTACGTCGGTGTACGTATTCGGACGCTACAACACCATTGCACGGTAACGCTGTTCGTAACTTTGATCGGCATTTCCCCCCCCCCCCATTCGCTTTACACTTTGTTATTGTTATCATTATTATCATAAGGGTGACATTGTTTTCTAATTGGACTCCGGAGAGTCCTTCGACACGTCAAACATAATAGGAGAGAAAAAAATAAATATATCCGACACTTTATTACAATATTATACGCACTATACACGGGTGCGTTTCGTTATAAGGATTTTTTTTTTTTTTTTTTTGAACCTTTTTTACGGCTTGAGGTTAGTCGTGACCAAGCGCTTTGATCTCCGACAACTATAATAAACGACCGCAGAAGTCTCCGGCATGTGCGACTACTATTATAGGTTTTCATTATTATTATTATTTTTTTTTTTATTAAAATTATTTTTATTTTTCGTTCGGCAGTCAGTCGAATATTTACGCTTCCTTGTTTCTTTTCGCGCAGAGATTACGCCGTGCGCGTAGGTACACCAGCACGTCGCGTAAATAATAAAGGGAAAAAAAATGATAAAACGACACATTGTAACGATATGTGCCTACTTTTTTTTTTCTCGCTTACTCGCCTATCCCTTCCCGTATCATTCTCGAATCATTACGCGTGCATGGGATTACAAAATCCGGTTAGCACATGGCAGCGTCCGTTACGCAACAATTCGAAAACGTTATTCCGTTTTATCAGCAGCGCATTGTTCATCCCGTAAGCGTGAGACCAAAGGTTACGAGTATGTGAATCTCAACCGAAATTGCACGGGAACCCCGTGCGGCTAGCCTTGATGATATGCGATTCGTGTTTAGACTCACGAGTGACGTGGTGTTCCCGCACCGACCGGATGGTTGCGTATCGCTTACCACATCGCAGGTATATACCATTAATGTGTACATGTATATATATATATATATATATATATTACTGTAAACAAAGTGTTTCGTTGTACTTAATACATATTTTAGAGTAATATTACGTTCATATAAAAACCTGGTACGTTTAGAAGTACTGGTCAAGTCATACTTTTCTCTAAATAGCGTCTGTCAAATCTACACTCCATATAAATATTTATAAAATTCAAGTAAGAAAAAGCATTATATTATATTATGACGAAAACATAACACTGTTATCGACTTTATTAAAGCTACACGGTAAATTTTACGATATTTACCTTATACCTCGTGGCTGTTGATTCCCAACGACTTTTGAAGTGTTTTAAATGATTTATTGAACTTGAAAGTTAGTTTTTATCCACATAAGATTAAACTTGTATAGTATTATTATGATTGTGTTTAGAAAATTTAACGTTTGAAACTTGTATGAATTAAAATACAACAAGTAATTATCTGATACTAAATAATGAACGATGCCAACATTATAATTATCTAAAAATTAAACAATGATTTATATCTGATTATAAACAAATACAATTCTCTGAGTAAAAGTCCTTCTGACTCTATAAAAACAATGAAAATAATTTTGATTTGCAATATGATTTATGTTTAAAATGTTAAAATATTATAGAAAATAATGTTTATGTGTTTTGATCGTTTTATTAGAATTTGAAACGACCTAATTAAAATAACAGAAAACCTTATTAGTTAATTGAAATTTAGACGATTTTAATTCTAACATTATTTTGATTTCAAATCGAACTACACATTTCTGTTGTATTATTATTTACAAATTTGTTTCGCTACGCGTTTGTCTGTAACAAGGCGTTTTGTATATGCAATTTACTAGCATGACCCATTGCTTTTCTTATTTTCAAATTATTGACACCTTATTATACAATATTCAGATGGACAGACGATGATACCTGTATTGGAAATTGGTTCTTCGAACGTAGTATGTTGCTGAAATAATATCAAATAAAACAATTTAAAATTTATTTGAAACCTAGACCACTGGGAACTAATTTATGTTAATCGTATCCATATGACGCAGGTAGACATGTAGTACAGAGTAGTGTGGCAATACTTATATTTCTCATGGACACGCCACTAAACATATTACGTATTATTGTTCATACACATCCCGTTAATCAATAATTTTGTTTTCAAAATGTTACAGTTGGAACAACAGTTGCTGTATTCCGAATTCCAGCGCAAAGTTTTCTCCATCATAAACAGATTGAATCTGGAAAACGTCATCGATCCTAATCTGAGACGACAGCTTAAGTATTTGTCTATGCCCGGACCTGCTGCACTGCCTCAAGACCAGCTGAGTCGAGTGAGAGTTGCAATTATATACAGCACATTTAAACGACGTACTTAAATGCGTAATTTTCACTGAGTTGAATGAACTTGTACCGAAAAAAAAAACTACTCGTCCATTTTATCATTTTCCTATTGGTCTAAGTTTTTGTAAAAAACAAGCGATATGTTTTTTCTTCTGTAACTCGTGACAGTAGTGAATTGCGCATATTTACATAATTTTTCGCTTTAGCAGTTGTTTCGAAACATAAAACCATAATTGTACGAACCACTTATAATAACGATAATTTTTTCTTTTTCAGTACAACCGGCTTATTAATGACATGTTGGCTGTTTATAATAGCGCTTCTATTTGCGCTTTTGACGAACCGTTGAAATGTGGTCTCAGGTTAGATCCAGGTACGTTCACGAAATACATTTTTCTGAGGTAGTTTAGATGACATTAAGATATAATCGCTTATAGAAAAAAAAAAAAAAAGAAGAAACACAAATATTATTTGATATTCTAGACTTGAACATAATAATGTCTCGGAGCCGTGATTGGAACGAACTTCAACACACTTGGATTGAGTGGAGACGGAGAACAGGACAAAAAGTCAGAGACATGTTCGAGCAGTTAGTAGACGTTAGCAATCAAGCAGCTTTATTGAACAGTATGTCATATTAATGTCATTATTTCTCCGATGGTCGACTGTATCAATAACGAGCATACAACTTATGTTTTCTAGACGTGTCCGACGCATCTGAAATGTGGAAGTTCCCGTACGAGTCGCCTTCGCTGCGGTTCGAATTAGAAGACGCTTGGGAACAAATAAAACCGCTGTACGAACAGCTCCATGCCTACGTCAGAAAGAAGTTACGTGACCTCTACGGACCCGAAAGAATAAGCCGAGAAGCGCCATTGCCTGCTCACGTCTTAGGTTGTGGTCATATTTCGAAGGAATAATCCTTTTGATTTTGTATTTGTGTTTTGATTGCTGTTCTATTGATTTCAGGGAACATGTGGGGCCAGTCATGGGAAAACATATTAGACCTCACTATACCGTATCCCGGAAAGAACTATTTGGACGTCACGCCACAAATGATTAAACAGGTATACATTTTTCGTCATGGATGGAAAATAGTAAGAGGAAAGTTTCCGTACAATTAACTTGTAACGCTTACACAGGGGTACACGCCAGCTGCAATGTTTAGAGTGGCCGAAGAGTTTTTCATATCGTTGAACATGAGTTCAATGCCTCAATCTTTTTGGGCCAATTCTGTGACCGAAGAACTTCCGGGTCAACCTATCATATGTCAACCTTCAGCTTGGGATTTTTGCAATCGACAGGACTATAGGTAATTATTCGTGCAGATATCGTGCACGGTGTCCGTCATATATTCATGTAGGTCGTAACAGAGGAAGTCAAATGGAATGGTATACAAAAAGAGGTTCTGAAAAATTAATAAAATAATCAAGTTTGAGGATGGAAACATTTTAAATAGAAATTCAGCGAATACTACAGATCTGTATTTACCAATTAATCAATTACATAAGACTTTGTATAAATGTATTTGTATACTGTTTTAATATAGCATTATAATAATCATTGTAACAAAAATCCGATAAAATGTTTAAAGTTTTACTCTTAAGTAGGCGCGTGCCTATTTTTAATGTTTATAGTCGCTTGAGAGTCTATCAGACCCATTTTTAAAAATGTGTAATATATGTACCTATAGAAAGTTCATTTTTTTTTTTAATTTAAATTCATAATGGGTTACCATATGATATATGAATATGATTAAAAATTTAATAATACAAATTCAAATAAAAATAAATACAAAACTATGTGCATTACTAAAAATTATATTACCTTTTATGATACATAATACATACGTTTTGTTTTATGTGGGGTATGCTAGATCCCCACACGTCTGTTTAAAGGTTAATATCAAATTTAAAAATAATCGTTTAAAATGTTTTTAAAATATTCGTTTGGTACAAGGAAAAAGATTTAAAAATTTCAAATAGTTAACATATTGTTGTTTCAAAATATTTTTTTAATAAATCATTAAAAATTACTTGTAACGAAACTTACTTTGATTTTACTCTTGTATCTGCAGTATCACGATTTGATATATTTTCAGAATCAAAATGTGTACTCAAGTCAATATGAAAGACTTCATAACTGTTCACCATGAAATGGCTCACGTACAATACTTTTTGAATTATAAAAAACAGCCGAAAGTGTATCGCGATGGTGCTAATCCAGGTAGGATTCGAATTGATTTGGTTTCTAAAGGGATATCACTTAACTTTTGTGATTTCTAAGGTTTCCACGAGGCCATAAGCGAAGCAATATCGCTCTCCGTATCGACGCCTAAACATTTGCAAACATTGGGATTGATACTGAACTCCGTCGATGACATCCCCCACAACATCAATTATCTCTTCGGATTGGCTATGGATAAGCTCACGTTCTTACCGTTCAGCTTGGCCCTTGACTTGTGGCGCTGGGATATATTTAAAGGGACAACGCACAAGGAAAGATATAATTGTCACTGGTGGGACTTACGGTAATTTACGTTTCGAATATTTTTATTATTATTGTCGTCGACAAATTATCGTGCTTTGTTTGCTTTGTTGCTGATTTTGCGCTTAGTAATGATTTAGTGTAATTGGTGTTTTTATGTTAATATGTAACGGTACGATTAATTACTCAGTTTACATGTGTATTGTCAGTGAAATCAGCTGATGTATAGAAACAGTTGTGTGATAAATAAATGTACAATAATAAATGTATTTTTCAAGATGAGTGAGTACCTTTGATATACACATTTTACGCATTTGTAATGAGCAGTATTATAATAACAATTCATAAAAATGATGAACACTAATTTTGTGGAAACGGTGTAGACAGACAATCCGCCGTTTTATTTGAAATCAATCAGTAATCATAGGAAAACCATTATTATTACTATCGATATACCAATGCCTAGGTTTAACATTAAACAAATGACAATAGGAAACATGCTGATGATATGGTGACATGGTTTTATCATAAATGAATTATTTAAATAATATTAAATCATTTGTCTCAGTTGTAAACTAAAATTGTTCATTCTCTCTGCACACAATTAAGCTCTTAAGTAGTGAAATGCTGTAATTCATCTCTGACAATCATAAAAAAAAAAAAAATGTATATACAATTGAATCTCCATTGTATAAGTCAATTGCGATATTAGCTACGGTTAGTAGTCATAATACTTCTTAAAACAAATCGATTATATAATCTCGATATAAATATTAACTTCAACCACAAAGTAGTAAATAATTAAATAATGCATTACTAATACTTCAATAGGAGTGGCCGAAAGTTTAATGATCAAGGTTTTTCAAATAAAAAATGTTCTGTAATCACTTCCTAAATTATTTACACCTCACATAAACCTCATGAGTCATTGTTTGAGTCGAATTAAATTCATCTAGTACAGGAGTTTCTATTCGAATAGTTCGTTTTAAATTTATTCGGCCCAACCTTGGATAAAATTGCCCATTGATAATTAAAATAACAAATATTCCTAACTGAATAGGTTTACATATAATATCACATTTAAAAATTATGGACAATAATTTATTGTTATTATTAAACATTCATATATCCTACACATAGATTACATATAAAATTTCACAGTTATTTGCCATTAACTTTCTTTTATAATTTATTGGTAAGTACTAGGTTTTAATATTGTAAAACATATCGTTAAAAAATGATGTTATTATGATGTTATTTAAGAATGAGTGAAAAAAAAAAATAATAATAAAATAACAACAATGATATGCGATGTATTAATAACATATTATTAGTATTATTGCTACGAGTAAATTTCATACTTAATTAATTATTGATATTGGTAAAGTATTACAATAATGTCTGTACAAATAATTTGCTAAAACAATACTACTTTGTTCATTGATGTACATACTTTGTTTTTACTTATCACTAAATTTACGTAGTCAGAAGTTGAACTCAATTGCACTAAATATGTATAGGTAAATCTTTAATGGTAAACGTTGGATATGAGATAGGTTAAGTGTACTCTGTGATCGATAATATCGCAGAATTTATGAAATCAGAATGGCCACTGATAAGATTTTACACTGATAACTGATAACATAGGGAAGTTCAAAAATCATTCGGCCATTGTTGTGGAGTTCCAACATTGTGTTCATTTCATACATTATGCGGTTTAATGAACACAATATGCATCAAAACTGTGAAGTACGTTCAATGTTTTCAACACAATCTCCACAGATTAAATGTTATCACTGTCAAAGTGATAAGAAATCAGGACTCTATACATATGGCGGATAAATCTTGTTTACGTCTACAAGTGATCATTTAAATTTCATAAATCCTGCGACAATGTACAAATGTAATAACTAACATAAGTAAGATGACGCGTGGATGTCTGTCCAGAGCTCGAAACGATTCTTACGATTTAGTATACCTAGTCTCAAACAGAACGAAAAAAACTTATATTTATACTCCGGGGGATTATCGTCGATACCGCAACAAGTGTACGGATTTCATAAATTATTAATGTACTCGTGTCTTAAGGATTTTTCATCTCACGTTCTATTTTAAAATTGTTTTTATGTTTGAATTCGATTCAAAATTACGATTTTACAGCGTTTTTTTTTTTTTTTTTTTTTTTAATTTTTCATGTAACTCAGAGAGCGTCTTGGCGGAGTGAAGCCTCCTGTGCTCAGATCCGAAACCGATTTCGATCCAGGATCTAAATATCACGTACCGGCCAACATCCCGTACATCGGGTAAGTACACGATATGTACATATCTGCACGGTTAATGGGTGTAAACGGTCACAGTCACAGGTACATAATAAAGTACCTTCGTTTTTACATTTTCACGGAACAGTTTCACCGACGGACGGCGCGTGACAATATATTACGCCCGTCGTCCAATAGGATAATTTCATAGTAATAATACGACTTAACAGTATAATAGGTAAATAATATTGTACAGTAACTGCGTACAAAATGACAAATATCTAATGGAACTGTGTGTATTTTTGTCAACATATCCAATACGATTTCGTCGTTTCGCAGGTTCATTATTATTATTGTTATGTTCGTTTTATGAATTTTATGTACATGACACAAGGGAGGGGCCACGCACAATCCGCAAACGGTTTCGGTTTCTTCTCCTGTAATGCGGTATGTCGTCGTCGTCGTCGTTGTTGTTGTTGTTATTGTTACAATAAATGACGTGTACACGCGCGCGGCATACCCGAACGGGAAACGAAAGCGGAATTCATTTCAGTTTTCGAACATTTTATAACGACCGAAATAATCGGTAATTGCTTTTGCATTTTCCGCGACCCGGCACTACGAGGAAAACACGGATACGCGGGATGGCGTGTGCGGATCGGTAAATAAATAATGAGCTCATTTCACATGCCGGAATGGACCGAATGACATCCACGACCGTTGTGTCACACTCTCTGTCTGTTCGATGTTTTAAATTTTTCCATTTTATTCCGATGTATCACGTTTTCGTGTACAACAAAACATTTCGCACCGGGTACGAGATTTATATATCGATTAAAGGAGTCAACGTTAATGTTGATGTCGAAGAGTGCACTGACTATCTAGCAAACTATTCTAATTCTACGGCTACGACTACGATAAGACACGGTAATGTCCGTTTAAGTTTTACGGATATTATTACGACAGCATAATATTACGATCGAGCGACGCGTATCGTGTCGGACGGATAAAGGTACAGTAAAATCTACTTGATTATTGGTGCCGATCACGACGAGCTCGATAAATGGCAACGAATCACTTACTATTTGGTAAAAATCGAAGGCGGTCACCCGCGGGTCCCGTAATCTTCGTTGCCTCCGTAGGCGTCCGGCGTCCCTTGGTCCTGGCCCCCGATCGCGGTTAAGGCGTTCTCGTAATTGTTCACGAACGCAGTGCCGTATCCCGCAGTGTCAATTCCCGAACTTTCCTGGACAGATCCTTGCCGGTATGCGTCGCTGTTCTTCGTCGAATGCTCGTTACCGTAACCGTGGTGGGATTGCGTGTGCACTGGTATGTGGACGGGAACTTTGACTTCCACCGGGTACGGTACGGGCACCTTGACCGGCACTTTTACCGGAACCTTGACCGGGTACGGCACCGGCCGATCCACGTGCACCGGGTACGGTTTAGGTACGTGCACCGGATACGGCCTGTCCACCGGCACTTTAATCGGGTACGGTACCTTCCTCTCCACCGGGTAGGGATACGGCTTGTCGATCGGTATGTGCACGGGCACGGGCCGATCAATCGGTATCTTCACGGGGTACGGGACCGGGTGATTGACGGCCACCGGCACTTTTTTCTCGATGTAAACCGGATACGGTTTCGGCACGTGCACCGCCACCGGCCTGTCCACGTTCACTTTGACCGGGAACGGTACGTGCTTCTCGACCGTCACCGGATACGGTTGTGGTACGTGTATGCGCACCGGGATCGGCACCTGTTTCTCGATGTGCACCGGATACGGCTTGTGGACCGGATACGGCACGGGCTTTTCGTAGGGTACCCGGACGGGGTACAGGACTTTTTTCTCCACGTGCACCGGATACGGCACGGGCACTTCCTTCGTCACGTATACGGTCTTGACGTGTCCGCCGAATCCTCCTCCGTAACCGCCTCCTTCGTGGCCGTTTCCACCGTAACCTCCTCCGTAGCCGTCTCCTCCGTGGCCGCCTCCTCCGTAGCCTCCTCCTCCGTAGCCTCCTCCTCCGTAGCCGTCTCCTCCGTGGCCGCCTCCTCCGTGGCCGCCTCCTCCGTAACCGCCTCCTCCGTGGCCGCCTCCTCCGTGGCCGGTTCCTCCGTGGCCGCCTCCTCCGTGGCCTCCTTCTCCGTGGCCGCCTCCTCCGTGGCCGCCACCGTTATAATTTCCTCCTCCGTGACTGCCTTCTCCGAAACCACCGTCTCCCCCATGATCACCTCCTCCGTGACCACCAGCGTTGCCTCCGCCGTAGCCTCCTTCGTTGTTGGATGTCCCGTGTGCGTCATCGTTCCCTCCGCCATCTCTGAAATCGCCGTCACCTCCGTAGATTTGGAACGCTTGAGGTGAACCGTAATAGGCGTTATGTTCGGCATCAACACCGTTACTGTGACCGAAAAAACCTCCTCCACCGGAAAAATCGTTTTTCCCTTCTTGGTTAAAAAAACTGGCCATCCAGCCATGGTTATTGGCATTCTTCGCTCCTTGGAATCCGTGATTACCCGAACCAGCGTTTCTGCCATTACCTTGAACGCCTCTGTTGAAGAAGAAATGGTTAAAACCGTAACCGTTGTTATGGTTTGCGTGGTTGGCCAATGGATTTTCACTGTGCCCCTCGTTTCCATTTCGACCATTGGCGTTTCCAAACGAATGACCCAAATAATCAGAATTGTCTGGCGACGAGTGTGAATTGGTTTTTTGGCCGTATCCTAACGCATTGCTTAAGCCTCTTTTCTCTGTTTTTTTTGATTCGGTCGATTCTTCCACGGAGTCGATCTGTTTTTCGTCGGGTGGCTTGTTGTGTTCAGCTAACGCGTGAGTCAGTAGCAACGTTAAAAATAACCATTTTTGTTTCTGCGAACGAAAATCACGGATTAATTTAGTAGTTGATTTTCGTAAAACTGTGCGTACAATGTTTTCATTTTCGTCAACCCATAGAAATTCAAACTATATTATAATGAAACATGTGCACCCAATTTCACGCACACCAGTAATATACTCGTAAGCGTAACTACACACAGTTATTATACTATTAGTGTCATCAAAGACGTCGCGTGCAACCGCAAACACCATAGTGAAATGATTATTTGTGGAACATAACATGGATTGCTACGTCGGTATTTTTATTATTTTGTACAAAATATGTCTTAGAAATCGAAAAGATTTAATCATTTAGTTGTACCTTACTAAAATCTCAACTCGTTTCAGAAATGTTGATTTATTGTATGAAATATATAGTTCTGGTTAAAAAAAAAATTTAATTTTAAGTTTAGCCCTGGTTGGATTTTCTTAATGTATTTCGTAGAAAAATAAATTCATCATGAGCTTTCTCAGTGGAATTGATTATAAATTATTCCTTGATAAATAAAGAATAAATAATTATATAAGTAAAAATGATAATATTAGTCATATGTATTATTGGTTTAAAATGTGAAGTTTTCTAAAATATTATATATTAATTATGGCATTTATTATTGGTACGAATTAATTTATCGATTATTATCTTAAAGTTCTAAATTATTTTACAACCTTTTGGAATTTCATTTGATATTTCGTATACTTCGTATAACAACTATATTAAGTGAAAACAAATATAATATAATTGTTTACGTTTAATAGTTTTTTATTTGCCATTATTTTTGTTTTACAATTGATTGATACTATGTTATAGTATTATATATCATTAAAAATTATGTTTATCTTACTTAAGAACGAGTGAAAAAAAATATGTTAAATATTTATATAAAATATTATATTCGAATGTTATCTTTATTTTTTTTATAATATATTTTATAAAACTTATATTTTTAAAAATACATTTTTAACTAAAATAAAATTGAAGAACTGAATTAAATTAGAACACTTTTAAATAGGTAGTTATTTCATGAGCTTTAAGGAATTTCAGTTATCAAGTAGTTTTAAATTAAAATAAAGTTAATATTTTAACATAATTTGATTTACATTTTGATATATTGAAAATATATAATTATATCAATTACATATAAACTGTTTTATTTTGAATAAAATTCGTCTAGGTTTTAAACTTTAAAGTAATTTTTATAAACATCCATTAATTTAAAATTTTCTTTTTTGACTGAATATATATTTCTTATAACAATTTCGTTAATTTTGAATTTTTTCTATATGATTCATTTTATAGTTAATTGTTCATTTAGAAATTATTTTTTTTATTTTTACGTGTACCCATTAAAATTAACACATTTTAGCACTCGGATTTTTTAGTTAGTCGTGGAAGATTCTTTTTTTTATATTTATTTTGTTTAAAATGTTTGGTGCAGATGATCAAGTTATTTATTCTAAATACAAATAGGAGTAATGATATTAGAATTGAAAATTAAAATTTTTATTTATGGTATTTATCATGTATAGTAAATTTTAACTACCACATTATTTCTATAAATCAATACTCAATTTGAATTTTGAATGTTACTCATACAGTAAAAAAGTGTATATTTTATATACACATGTTATTTTAACTTATTCTAACGTATTATTTATGCTATTATTTATAGTGATTCTAGTTTTCTTTATAGAATTTATTTTATTAATTTGATGTAAAATTTTAAAAAAAATATTTATTAAAATATTATATACATTATAAAATTAAATGTCATGTCAATTAAAAAACAAAAGTAAAGTTGAAAAAATTATTTATTAAAAAGTATTCATAAAAAACATTAGTATTAAGTGTACTTACTTCCATTGAACGACTGATTATTCACGTTGGTTTTGAATAAAGTATTGCAATAAATAGAATTGTATTTTATCACAGTATATTTTTCAAGTTGGATTGTAAAAAAACATTATCGAAGCAATACTTACTTTATCGCGAACCAAAACTGTGTATGAAAAAATTTACTTTCCACAAACGTCTAATTATGTTTGATGCACATTCAGACTATGATATATTTTATGCTGGTTTTCTTAATATATCAAAAATATTGTTTGAAAATTCCCCTCCATAATATGATTGTAACCAATCCGTGTACATTTCTATGCGACAGTCTTCCGGTGGTATTCAGAAGACCATTTTCCTCTCTCTTTGAACCGTTTCTTTATTATACGCTCTACCCATTTTCTTTTCCCCCAACTATATTGTACCAGAAACGATGATACAATATGGAATAATAATAATAATAATAATAAAAAAAAACATTGTATTTAATGTTCATTATTATTTTTTTTTTTTAATTTAATATTTTTAAAATGAATACTTATACTTTACAAATGTATTTTAATTACTAATAAATAATAATCATTTTTCAAAAATATTAAAAATGACATTATTGCTATTAGTAGCTTTAAAAAAAAAGAGAGAAAATTCCGTTGCTGTTAAATCTGAGACTTCATTTTAATCTATTTCTTTACACTGTTCTCTTCAGTTTTGGATTCTACTTTTTCTTGAGCCTTGGCTCCGATAGAAACTGATTCTTGTCCAAAGGAAGACGAATCAGCTGAAGCTGAACCGGCAGAGAAAGAGTTGAATGGAGCTGGGGTTGAAGATCCGAAGAAAGAGTTGAATGGAGCTGGAGTCGAAGATCCGTAGAAGGATTGTTGACCGAAGCTGAACGGAGCAGCTGAAGAGCTAACAAAACCGTCTTGGGCGAAGTTCGAGCCGAAAAATCCAGAGGGGCTGACAGTTGAGCTGTATGAGGAGATTGGGCTAGCGGTAGAGCTGAATACGCTTGATGGAGTAGAGCTGTAGAAGCTAGCTGGGCCAGAGGTGCTGCTGTAGAATGCACTGCCAGAAGCTGGTGCAAATCCACCTGCACTGTATGTGACTTTGCTGCCGGTAACAGCCAACTGTTCAGGAGTTTTCAAGTTTTGGTTGTTGAGGATCACTGCGTTTGAGGGTGTGTTGTAGTAAATGTTTGGGACACCGTCAAAAGATTGACCACCGAATGCTTTGTAGCTGGATTGGCCAGCAAAACCTTGGGCGGATTCGTATCCAAAACCAACTGGAGATTGTTGGTAGTAGTGGACGGTGGCGAAACGTTGGGCTGGCGCAGAGACTGGGACTGGAACCTTAACTTCAACCGGAACTTGAACTGGGTATGGCACCCTCTTTTCTACTGGGTATGGCACTGGCCTGTCCACATTTACCGGAACCTTGACTTCTACGGGAACTGGCACCTTGACGGGAACCTCGTATTTAACTGGGTACGGGACCCTCTTTTCAACTGCGTACGGCACCAATTTTTCAACTGGGTACGGCACAGCCTTTTCTACTGGGTAAGGCACTGCCTTTTCAACCGTGACTGGGTACGGCACTGGTTTTTCTACGGGGTATGGTCTGTCAACGTTTACTCTAACTGGGTACGGCACTGGCTTTTCTACTGCGTACGGGACTGGTTTCTCAACTGGTACGTGTACTGGGTATGGCCTGTCGACTGGGACTTTCACTTCGTACGGTACAGGTTTCTCAACTGGGTACGGTACTCTCTTCTCAATTTCTACTGGGTACGGTTGTGGAACATGAACTGGACGGTCCACATTGACCTTGACGGCGTATGGCACATGCTTTTCTACCGTGACGGGGTACGGGTGTGGTACGCGGACCAACACGGGGTACGGCACTCTCTTCTCAACTTGGACGTAGTACGGCACTGGAACTTCTTTGGTAATGGTAACTTCGTGGTGCGGTGCAGGAGCGCTAGATTGTACGGCACCTACTTCGATGGCGTCATGGCTGATTTGTTCGGACTTGGTGACAACTCCCTGTGCGTATGCCGGGGCGTATGCAGAGAAGTGTGAACCGTATGAGGTAGCGAAAGCCGGTGAACGGTTTAAGACCACTGGTTCTGGAGTGGACGACACAACAGGGGAAGAACCTCCCAATAAGACTGATGGAGTAGATGAGTATGCGAAACCTGCGTCAGACACAGCAGCACCGGACAACAGAGGCGATGGGGTTGAGGATCCAATTAAGTCAGCGGGTGAAGAAGAAGCGAAAGCTCCGTCGAAAGCTGGGGCTGGTGTGGAAGATCCAATGAAGGATGCTGGAGAAGACGATACGAAAGCTCCGTCGAAAGATTGGGCAGCAGCAGCATTGGAGTAAGCACTTGATGATAATCCGTTACCAAAGGAAAATGGAGACGAAGAGCTGTAAGATATAGATTTGAACGGAGCGGCAGTCGTTGAGAACGAACTGTCGAATGCAAATGGAGCTGGAGTAGATGAAACAAAAGACTTGGCACCAAATGCAAATGGGTTAGAGAAAGGGAAATTGGCCTTCTCAGAAGCTGATGAGAAACCACCAAAGCTTTTCGCTTTGATGGAGTCCCTTTTTTCATTGTTGCTAGGAGTCTTGTCTTCTGCAAATGCAGTTGACACTACTAAGAGTCCTAGAAAAGCAGCTTGAATCTGAAAAAAAAAGTTATTAAATTATTATTAATAGAAATCAAATGTTTATTTGATAGTTAAATAATCAAAAATTAAATTAAGTAAATTAAATTAGTAAATGGTTAATATTCGTAAATTAGTATATAAATAAATAAACAAGTAGCTTACATATAGAGATAAATAAATTAATATCCTAGAGTATTATTATATTTATAAAGTACGTCCGGTTTCGTATTAAAAATGTATCATCAATTGGATACAAATTCAATGAAATCGCGACTAAGCATTTTAGACAAAAAATTTATTTATTTCTATTTATACATTATTTGTTTATATTATGTATATTATTTATTTTGATACTTAGATATTTTTTTTAAGAAATATCAAATTTTATTATTAAAATCGTACATGGTATACAATAAAAATTTCAATTCAAAATTTAAAAAGTAAACTGTATTATAATATTAAAATTAATAACTAACTATTAAATAGTTTAATACTAACTCTGTTCATATTTCAATTATTATTTATGGAATCAATATAATCAATAGGTATTTTACCGATAGTAGCATATTTTAATTTAAGTCCAATATATTCTATATATAAATATTTTTATAATTTGAGCAAGAAAAAGAATTCTCATAATTGTAACACTTTAGGAATCATAATTACTAATTTAAAATGTGTTTAATACTTGAGTTCGTTTATCGTTAAAATTGTTTTTTTGGTAAGTTAAAAATATTATTTCAAAAAAGTTTAACTTATTCTAGTTAAAAAACACAACTAAAATTATTTAATTATGCTTTTTATAAATACATTCGTGAAAAAATAAATTATCCTTATGACAATGAAATAAAAAAAAAATTAAATAAATTAATAGTATTTAATATTTATAAAAATAATAAAATACACCATGTAATCAAAACAATTTTTAATTACCAAATTACCAAATAAAATTATGAATAACTTATTTGAAATTATAATAATATTTTAACGAAATGTTATGTGTGCATAATCTAAAGTAGACTCTCGTTTTTATAATAATTTAAAAATAAGTATAAATATGATATTGAAAATAACCAATAAGATGATTAAAGTATTATAAATTATTATTTATCATAGTACCTAGTGAAACAAACAAACTTTTCAGTAAATTTTTGAGTAACAATCATAATTAGTGACCGTCGATAATTGACAGTATTAATAAAAACTTTAATTTTATTTATAAATATAAATATAGAAATATTTTTTGAATTTATAAATTAGTGCTTGCTGCAAAGTGTACATTGGTAAACAGTGCGCGAACAAAGCGATATATGTACTTTTAGAATACATTTCATAATTTATGTCGAGTATTATTATTGTTCTGTTTAATATTTTTACGAAAAAAAAAAGATCAGTCGAATCGGATAAAACGAATTATATTTATCGAAATGTTTTTAGAGGTGTAGGAAAAAAAAACGGAATAAAAATCAAAAAATGTTCAGTCTTACCATAGCACTTCGAGCCATGTTGGTGGTTTGTTCGCTTCAGTCCAGCGACGGATTAACTGGATACCTTGTTGTGCACCAGCCTTTACTATATATACCTGCGCTTCTTCTTGGACGGTATCCAGCAAAACTACGGTCAAAAACCAGTAATCCGGAATGGGAGAATTTTTTTTTCTTCTCAAACTCTATAACACAACGCGCTCCTCCCACCGATAAACCGTTGATATTCGTTCACATTTGTTTTCTTTTATTATGATTTTTTTTTTCTTTCTTTCGTGTACGTGTATTATAAACATATACGTAAGAATTTTTTTTTTTTTCACTCGCGTTTTTTCGCTCATCTCGTGGCTAAACCGGTTGTTTGCGCTAAGTCAAGGGTGCACAACTATGGACTCCGAAGGATCGGTGGCCTCGTCGACCTTCAAGAACCAACCATATCCCCTTTCACGTGTTTGCAGGCGTAGGTACGCGTACTCGTCCGATTCACTTGCTATCGTTTTGCGTTTATTCCTCATCGTTTCTGTGAGGTAGAAGAACACGTACGATAGTTGTACGCCATTTACCGCAAAATATTAAACAATATTCGTTCCGATTTTGTTCAATATTGCTGGAGGTTGTTTCTCAAAACCAAATGTTTGCTTTTACATCTAAACATATATACATATAATCTATGATCTGTGAGTGTTATTACTTTTTGTCTTAAATACGCGTACGACAATTACCTTTTGCTATCTCAAATAAAACATAATCGTTATGTGAAAACAAATTACTGTTCGGCTCTTTTTGGCTTGGGGTGGATTTTGAATTGCTTAAAAATAGTATCGGACTATTACGATCCGGCCTTTATTGTATTGTGATCAGATAAATGATGTGATTTGTCCGTATTTTCAATATCGATTCTATAAAAGATTTTACTATATGTTTTCAATAGAACGCTCAAGGAATATTTTCAAACTGTTCATATTTACGTTTTTAATAAGAATCAATTTTGTTACGTTTCACTTAGACCAACTAAAACTTATTGATGTGTTTTTATTTACAATATTAAAAAATATTTATTTAAATTTACTTATGGTTTGATATGTCTGTTGTAAAATTAAGTGAAATATTTTTAAAAAATTTAATTAAATCAACTTTATACTGGATGCGAGAATCAAAAAGTGTTAAATAAGTTCACGTGTAATTCATTATTAACTCATGTGAGTAGAGCTAATATATGTCTATAATGTCTTCTCTATGTGATGTGAGTTTTTGGGTTCATATAATACTGCTTTAAGTGTATTATCATAAAGTTCAATTCAAGTCTAAAGGCTAAATCCATTGACAAAAACCATCGACTTATTTAAATTTATTAGAAATACAACATAAGCGGTGTATTATATGAGATAATTTTACATTCTTATTTTTATTTCATTACATAACTTAACCTTAAATTCATAAATACTAAATTAAAATAAAAACACACGCAACAAACATTAATTTTGTCGGCTTAACTAGATTACTCTTCGGTAAATTAAATTTTCAATTATAATTAATTTACTTTAAATTGAATAATCATTCCGTAATACTCGTAAACATAATTATCTTTCTGCACAATTAGGAAACCGAAACAAGTCCTTAATAACAAGTTTAGTCGGAATGTTTTTTTTTTATATTCTTCCAAAATCACATTTATTTTAATTTTTGTTATATTAAAAAATTCAGTTTATTTTAATGTTAGTGAATACCTAGTAACTAAATAATTAAAATTATTATCCAACCCAATTTAATATCCAATGTTATTGCTTCATTCATTATATTTTACGCATTTTTGGCACAATGTAAATTAAACATTCAAGTTATTATTTTAGAGTGATATTATTTCTGGTAAAAAAAAATCAACGACAAGCTTGTTGTAAAGTTATAAATATATTTACATATTACATTTACAAATTTACATATTAAAGAGTAAATATATTTATGGTAAAATATTTTATAATTTTTTAACTATAACGCAAACATTTATATTATTATATAAGTATTGCTTTATGAGTTAACAAAAAAAAAAAATAAATTTAATAATTATAACTTCTTAAAATCTCACTGATTATGTCATAAAATAACTTCCAATAATTTTTATTGAACTCTGTAAAAACAATAACTAGAACTTGGGCAACCTTGGTTAGAAATCAATTATAAAAATACTTACATATTATTACAATATTATACATTATCAAATAATGGTATACTAATATATGTGTGGTACCACACCGACGTCGACCATTAAAAATTAACATTAAATTTACATATAAATACATTTTATTTAATTAATTTCGTCTTTCATTTTTCGAATTTTGAAAAAAAGAAGTCCATGTGGATTATTCACACATATTAATCACAATTATACTGTTATCATTAAAAAAAAATCTACATACTCTATTTAATTTGACATTTACGGGTATCCTGAAAAAATATTCTTCTTTAGAAAATATAAAATCGACAATATTCTTAGACATGAAATTATTTCATCTTTTCTGTAGGTAATCATAAATTCCTTATATTTGACGTAAACTTGAATCGTGTTCAATATTTAAATAATTTAGTTAATGAAGTGTAGTATTTGTATCCGAAGACTACAAATATAATAAATGTTCTGAGTATATAACTTGCTATGTTGTATTATAGTTAACAAGTAATATACTATATATATATATATATTATATATGTTGTATTATAATTATATACATTTATTATGAATTGATGCTAAGAATATCAATAAGACAACTAATAATAATAACTTAAGATTATACAAATAGTGATTTCGATTTTCAAAATTTTAATCGTCTTAATAGATAATCTTTTTCCAAGCTAAATAGTGAATATTAACATTAAAATGGATAAACATGTGTATGTACAAAATATATTGAATTATGAAGATTTATTTGTTTCGACTGAGTATAATTTAAAAATAAATTTGGTCAAGGAAATTTTTTTTATTAGTTTGATTAGTTGTTACATTATTCAAGTCCATATTTATATTTATGCACATCTATTTTGAAAGCCAGAAATAAGATCGTATTAAAACCGGTCGAACTAACCAAATATCAAAATTAGTATAGTACGACTCCTAAGTCTACACATCATATTTTTTTAAGAGTATCGAAAATATTTAAAAAAAATAAAATCTATGACAGTTCCATCGTTTAGTTATCATTCTTCGTAAGTGTAATACCAAAAAGTTTACTTTTATGGACGTTTACTTTAAATTAATACATTATTATTGTATAATAATATTTATTATTTGTTTACTCGTAATATAATGATTTATTATAAATTAGTTTACCAAACTAACACATCTTAAATGTCTACATAGATGATGTTAACGCGATAACATTTATGCATTTTGAATAAATAAGGTTTTACAATTTTCTAATAATTTACGAAAAGTACATTACCGATAAAAATCAAAGGACGGGGAAAATATTTAAAAATATATGTATGTATATCATATATACGTACTCGTTACAGTCGGCTTGTGCGAGCAATAAGTTGTTGGTGATCAAAGATGACTGCGTCTAATATGATTGTGATGGAAAGCCAAAAGTAAAGAAGGATACATTTTAGTTAACAGGATTTCGAGCGCTTTTAAATAAACCGCACAAATTCGTTTAATTATTGTTCGAGATTAATATTCTTATTCGTTTAATTTCATGAGTCACCTACTAGATTTAAATTTTAAATGTAATTTTATCACAATTCGCTTGTTCTTTTAATAAAACTATTACGTTTATATAGATTTTTATGTAACTCGATAGTGTGTATACAGTAACCGTTAACATATTAATACTAAAATATACTTATACTAGTGTGCACCCTTACTAGAAATAGTTCAACTGATATAATAACCACTAAGGCATAGCGATATTATATTAATATGGTGTTCTATTATTCGATGAAATATATGACTGATCCGTTACCAATACCGGACGGTATTCTAGGCCTTGACGTCACATCAAACATTTTTCAAATCCATTCCTACATAAATATTAAGCTTTCATCATAACATGAACAGTTGGATTTGTTTTTTTTGTTTTTAAATGTGCTTTCTTACCGTTATTTAACATTTATTATAATATCAACACCTACGCATATCTTAAATTATGCAAATTGCAGTGATTAACATGTAATGAATAATACTAAGTATAATTATACCTATCTAACATTTCACATTCGATTACTTCGTTTTATTTTTATTTTTTATAGTCTTTACATGTGTGGTATACAATTTTTATTTTGCTCATTTTGAAATGCTAAAAGTGTACTTAATTCTTTTTGGTATGTACTTATTATATTCATTTCATAATCGGAATTCAATTTACAATTTTGTAATAATGTCAGAACATGTTTATGCTCATTGATCATACATTATAGAATTTAAATGTAACGGTGATCAACGAGTCAAGTGTTTATTTTCAGCTCGATAATACTTGTTACAAAAACTCTTTGACTACCTACCTATTTATTGCCTATGTTATAAATTATAACTTGTAATGCTAAAAAACACGTTTTACTGAGTATGCGAAAAATAATAAAATCTATTGATATAATTGTTTAATAACATAAAATTTCCATAAACAATTTTATGTAAATTAGATTGAGGGACTACCTTGAATTCAATTTTTATTAAATTCAACTATTTCAAATAAAATCTGAATTCATTAAAAATAATTATATATATATAAAAAAATCATTATAAATAACTTGCGGTAGATCCATTTTTTTATTTTTAGTCTTTACGAGCCATCCAGGCTCCTTGCTTCTAGAACCAATTTATTTCATATATCTTGTACGTAAGTCAGGTCCAAATTCCCATAGCTTCGGTAGAAAAATTATAAAAAAAATGATAGAAGTTAGAATAACGAATAAAATAGATTATAAAGTTGTTTGACTATGATTGGAATTTTTCCAAACATTGTGTAGTGTAAGAGTTTAATTTTTTTTTATCAAAAAAACCAGTTCACATCTAAGTTCTTAACTTAATGCTTTGTGATGCGAACTACGTTCTTCAATTAAGCATACCGATGAATTATCTGTAGTTTAATTGAATTCTTGAGAATCTATCTTTTTCTTCTGGCATTTCTACTCTCTAAGAGTTTTTGCCGCCATTATTACATTTCGTCACCTATCTCTATCTTGGGCTGTCTCTCTCCAATCCTCAATTCCAAGTGTTTTCAAGTTTTTTTCTACCACGTCAATTCAAATCTTGGTATTTTACCTCGTGGTTTCCATTTCAATGCTACTCTAACTACTTCGTTTTCTCATCTTATCACTATGTGACCTACCCATTGCATTTTTGTCCCTTATTGAAATTTGTTACTGGTGCTAGTTCCAACATATCGTACAGCTCTCTGTTTTATCTCCTTCGCCAACTCCTCGTTGTTTCATCGATAACAGGTCAGGATATTTTCCTTCATACTCTATGCTCAAAAGCTCTCAGGTTAGGTTGAAAGTCGGTCTTATAATATCCGCGTATAGTCTTGCTTTTGTTTTCCTAGATAACATTTTGGATGTGAAGAATTTTATTAATGCGTAAAACGTTTTTTAATCTTTATTTATCCGAATACTCGTTATTTCCTTTGACTAATCATTCTTTGTACTTAATGTTGCTCCTAGATATTTAAAATCGCTAACTTTTTTATAGGCTAAATTTTCCGTTTCACTGGGGTCTTCCCCACTCTCAATTAGTTCCATTATTTTTGTTTTCTCAATGGTTATTTCAAGACCTATTTTCTTCGCTGCTTCTTCTAACACTCTGGTTGCGTTAGCTAGAACATATTTTAAGTAATTTTTACTAGGTGGCGCTTCAACAAAATGTTCTACCATTGTATTTCATAGTCGTGGTATTCTTCTGCAAATAAACATACAGGAAAAATCAATTCCTGTCACTATGGTCGTCATTATAATGTATTGGTTAGTGGCACGGATCACTCACCACTGGGTAGCATTCAATTATTACTGGGAGGCACTAATGCCACGTACTTAGTATATTAAAATATGATCTGGCTTTAGCAGTGTCTGCAAGCGGATCACCTATTATACTTAAATCGTCAGCGAAACCGAAGAGCCGTATCTTATTCTAACCGATTAATACACCACCTTCATTGTCCTGTATTATTTTTACTATCTTCTCTAGTGCAACATTGAAAAGTTCAATCGTGAATTATGAATCTATGTATATATATATGTATATCTATGAAATCTAATGATTTACTCGTTTGTTATTCATATAATATTATTTATTTTTATCCTTTCCTCTATTATGTTGAACTGAATATTTTGACTTCTGCATCTTGTATTTTTGGACCACAAATTATGGTTAGATACAGCTAAGTTTAGCTCTTCAAAATCGGTTTTACATAATATGCCGATACTCTTTTGTTTGGCAAATATTTCAGTTGTATTAATTATTATTGTCGAATTCGTCAAAAAAATTTTTTAAAAAAATACGCCTGTCGTTAGATAATACAACTATTTCGACAATGACTACAATCGAGCCGGAGGATTTGAACAAATCGTATAGTCTCGACTGTTACGATGAATTTAGAATATAATAACCTACGCGTGTACTGCAGCGCTGTCGCGAACAATCGTAAAAACAGTTGAAATCGTTTTCCTCTCGTGTTCGTATAAACGAACTTCATTTATTGGATTACTGACCGACCGTAGTTTTACATGCCGGTATTATAGTACCTACGTTACATTGCTTTGCAGAAATGTTTCATCCGGATAAATGGTTTTATTATTATTTTTTTTTTTTTTTTGTGTCCGAAGCTGGTAGGTAATCGATCATGATATAACTTATTGGACGATTAGAACTCGAAGTAAGAAGGTTAATCGTCCACGTACACGGCATTTCATGATAAATAATAATGACATAAATGATATGTAATGGCAAAAAAATATTAATAACATCAATGAGATGTATTTATACATTCTCGAACACACGTATATAATTGTGTACACGCGTTTTACACGCGTGTGAGACGTGTATTTAGCGCACTGATAATTATTAACCTACAAGACGAATCGTGTACAAGATTGTGGATAATAACCGTTATACGTTTGTGAGATCGATTTGTTAATCCTTTACCCGTCGCGTTTGTTTATTTCTCGTAGTCTCGTACCATAAATATTGCTCAACTTTACGTCAAGTTGCACGTACGTGTTCTATGGAAATACGATACGCCATGTATCCATATGCATGTATCTACGTACGGATAGGTGAACATGTTTCCTATCTATACGGAGCACAAAGTGACGTTACAGTCGATGCTCATGAATACGTTTCGGTTAGAATTCGTTACAAGTGAATAAACATCGTTGTGCACATCATACGCGATGGTATTAAGTTATTTTGTACAGTTCTAATGTAGGTGTGTACGTGCTTGATAATGATAATTACACGTACCAAAGCGATGAAAAGCAGAAGTCTGTTCTTGACCAAGACAATATAATACACCGAGTTTTCAAGGCGATTCGCCGGGAAACAATTCGATTTTGTTGATGCGACTTAACGTAAAACTGTATGAATATGCAACAATAAGAATTATCGAATTCCTAATACTTTTAATGAACCACTAGTTGATTTGATTTTTCAAACGTTTCTTTTTCAATTCTTAATCTAATTTTCGATTCAACTCTTGAATTACAACGTTCATAGTCGAATGCTTATAGTTATCGTAATGCGTTACGCATGTAAATTTATATTTTGAAGAGTCGCTCTAAAACGTAATCGATATAAACGCTTAGGAATTTTTTTGGTTTTGTATAAAAATGTGAATTTTAACATATATTAACTACACAGCCTTGAATAAACAGTAATGTAAATTTAAAATGGATAACTATAGCTTGTTATTATATTGTGTCCCAAAACCTGCTTGCTTGTCTACTAGAAAAAATATATGTATACACATTTGAAAATATTCAGAATCGATGTCCTACTTTTCACGAATTATGTAATCTATAATTTAATTAATTCTTTTATGTATGTGCCTATTTACTATATTCGACGAACAACATTGATTATTATGGAAATCGATCGTTACTTAGATACATTACAAATTTAGTACATATGAATGAACCTAAAAAACGTATGCTATCTTGACGAATTACAATTTCCATTAAAATCCATAAGAGATATAAAATATAATATTATCAATCTACAATGTTCACTTTATAGTCTCGGTAAAACTAAAATTCTTCATCTCTATTTTAAAATATCTCATGTGTGGATCATTGAACAGAATCATGAGGAAAATGTTTATCTATTTTATTACGTAATGTTATACATGGATAGTTATGTACTGATTTTGATACAATTATACGTTGCTGAAAAGTTTAGTAGTTTTTACAATCTTTTATTCTTATTTAATAAATGTTTTCCATGTAGTATTAAAAACGTTTATATACATTTTTCAATGCTTATGTTGTAACATTGTTTAGCTATACTTGTTTGGAAACCTTATTAGGCAAATGTTTAATACAAATTGAATACAAAACTGTAACAGTGACAACAGCGTTTAGATTTGTAAATCGATGGAAATTTTAACAAATTGACAAGTAATTTGAGAATATATAGAGGTTTGTGTGATTATCTAGTATGTCTACAGAGGTTGCGTGTACATAATTTATTTATATATATATATATATATATATATATATATATATATATATATTAAAAAAAAAAAAATTAAACAACAAAACTAATTTTTGTGGTACGCTCAAATTGTGTAATGGCGTCTGCACGTGATCATAAAAAACATGTAGGTATTGTTGTTATTACTACCTACGTGTCAACTGTTGAAAGACAGAATAAATAATATATAGATTCAAATACATCAATAATGACATTATTCCTAACTTTCTTTGGAAAACGCAATAGGTGTTTTTTTTTTTAATACAAAAATTTGTATAATTAAATATATAAGTATACTTAAGTATTGCTTTGTGTACAAGCTCGAAAAATAATAATATTATTATACGGAGTATCTCTCATAGCTCTTTGCTATAAAAGAAAATCAATTTTCCATCCACCTTATCCATTTTATCAATAACGACGTTTGTTTTCTATAACACGATCATTATTCTCTTTATTTGTCAATTGTACGTTTTATTAGGTTAACATTGTATTGCATAAACTTTTTCAATAAACCTAACGCGTTTCTAACACAACAATATATCAATATTATCCTAATACTCAATAATGCTATTTATTTATTTATTTTAGTAATAGACCTTGTAATAACGACAACAGGTTCGATAGACTTATTATGATAATTTGTAGTCGATTATATATTAATATGAAAAATACTTGAGATTATTATGGTTAGTTGGATTTTTTTTTTTTTTTAACGAAATGGAAATATCTCTTCTTTTTAAATTTTTCAAGCGTAATACATAATTATACGCGTACAAGCATAATATGTATCTTGAGAATTTACTGTTTTAAAACGCTACCGATGGAACGAAAACACCACTAATTCACACCTCGAGGAACGATTGAATCCTAGCGAGACATCATGTACGGCGATTACTTACACCCAAATAAACGGTAGAATAATCCAACAAGAGTTTAGGACTTCTGTAGATTATTTTGTTGACTTACAAAAACCAGTTTTAAAATATATTGCCTGAAAATGTGACTTGTTAAAGTGGACATTAAATTCGTGTATTATTCGAAAATTGTTCAGATGATTTTATTTTATTTTTGCAGGTGTTGTAATAGGCTCGTTAAAAAAAAAAAAACCATCTTAACCTTGAATTTGAAAACACATCCAAATATAGGGAAGGTCGTTGACATTTGCACTTTAAAGATAATAAATTTTCTCCAGATCGGTCATGCTAATTCAGTCACATAAAATGTGACCATTATGTAAAAACATCTTAAACGAGTATATTTTTGTTTTTTACATATTAATTCATTCGTTCACGGGAGTAGAACGAGTTTTGGACGAAAATACCATACGTGCCATCGTCAGCATAAACAAAAATATAAATAAAATATAATTATTATTCTTATTATTATTTTGTGTCACTTGGTTATTCTTTATTATCAAGTTATTTTTTTTTTTTTTTTTAAATACTTATTGGATGGGGATGTCCACTTTTTATCTCCATACACAAATCAAAACAAAAAAAAAAAAAAAAAATCAATAAATTAAAACTATTTATCTTAAATCTTAAAAATTTCATACATGCTTAATTTCAACTGTCAATTCAAATTGTACGAAATTATAATTTAAGTAGCAGAACTTAAGGTCTTAAATTAGTAATAGATTGTACTAAAAATATACAATACTAGACTGGGCACATTAAAACGTAATTATATCCAATGTTTTTATGATAAATAAAACATTTAAAAAAAACACAGAAATGTAAAATATACAACTGAATAATTTTAGAGAAATATAAAAAATTACTTATACTTAAAAAAAGCCCGTCAAGTGTATTTCGTTTGAATAATATATTACCAAGTTAAAATATTTCTCGTTTGTTTAGGTATTATTTCGGAACAATCCTGCAATTCCAGATCCACAGAGCTATGTGCTTGGCCTCCGGACAGTACAGGCCAAACGATCCGAATAAACTATTGCACAAGTGCGACATTTACCGGAGCAAGGAAGCGGGCACGATAGTGAAGTAAGTGACGTTTGTAAGAGTACTTAGTTCGCGTGGGCCATTTGAACAACACTGTATAAATGACCAAATTTTCATCGTAACCTTACACCGCTGACTTTAGATGGATTTCCCATATAAGTCGCGTATAAATATAATATATCCGATTATACCGCCGCGAGTACATAAATAACGTACGGAGAACATAAAAATATTTGACCTTATCCGGTCAAATTCTACCGTAAATCTTCGTGACGGACATTGCATAACTACACGTAGACTGGGTATCAAAAATCGTGAGTGTGCAGTACGGTGGTTTAAAAGTTCTAAACCATTTCCCAACATCAAACGCCGATGTACTTAACTGATTTACGTAAACACCGACCGTCTGTATTCATCGCGACAACGGATCAAAAGACTTTCGTGTAAACCAAATAAATTACGGTAAAAGTGTAGAGAAAAGAACGACATTTTGTTCCGTCGACGCGTCGACGTCGTGAACACGAAAACTGGTTGTCGCGGAGATCGCGTGCGATCCGTCGATTCCGATCGGGGACTCGGTGACTTGAACGTAACGACACTGAAAACAACTAACGTGCACGCGTGTTACGGGCAATGTTAATATTTTGCAAGTTTCGGCGTTATCCCATGAGTGCTGACTGACCGCACACTGGTAAAGCAAAATTGACAGTCATGTTTAGTCATTTTGCTTTTAGTGAAAATAAAGCATTATGATCACACACATATATGATAAGCATTATGATCACTAGATAAAACGTAGTTAGTCAAATCGAAGTAAAGCCAGTCGTCGTAACCTGACGGGGAGGACGTTGCTATTCTTATTTTACGGTTTCTTTCATAAGAAATCGAACAGGAAGAAAATAAATTTTGTTTTTGTAATCATAAAGTGACTGACGCTTTTGGACTAACGATATTAAATGTTCGAGGTTGATTTCATGCTTCACAGACATTTTATAATCCTATTGAATAAAATAAATAATAATATTATACAAATAATATGGTACCTTCTACTTATTTACTTAATTTTTAAAACTTTGATACGTATAGTATATAGTATGTATCAAAATTATGTACATGTATAAATATAATATATACAAGTACCTTTATATGGTTGACAATTTAACATAAATATATAAATGTTGGCATCATTTTGATATAACCATCCAGTAATTGTTTGATTATGACTAATCAAAATAGCGCACGTTCTATTTTAATAAAGCAATATTAGTCATGACTAAAGTCAAAAATGTTCTGTTTTGACTGCGCTTTATCAGCGTGCGTGTTTTCCACAAAATATAAATGTTTTATTTTTCATAGATCACAATAAAGCGCTTTTAGGCGCTTTAAAGCAGTTTTGCTTTACCAGTGTGCGGTCACCATAACGTATGACTTTTTGCGTTTTAACATGAAATAAAAAATTCTATTCGGGTAACATTCAAAAAAAAAAAAAAAAAATTAAATAACAGTTTTTGCTAGCCGTTTGTATACCATAGGATCACTATAATAAATCTCGACTTATAATCTATCTCATCATAGAAAAATGAATAGATCTACTATTTAGGCGTGCGCGAACCTGTATGTCAAAAGGTGTCTACAATACTTTTGAGCCCTACCTTAGCAAAACCTGTAGGTGTATTCGTTAAATTAAAATGTATAGATAATTAACTAAAGTAACGTTAATTTGTTATTTGTTAATGCGGCATATTACTCTCAACGAATATGTTTCCCTGGAATCTCGTGAATTTTTCTCGGATAGCACTTTTGCAGTCGATGGTAACTGTTATATTGTCATAAGTTTTTGCACGAAAAGTCAGAGAAAATGGTTTTACTATTTATTTATTTATTTTCGTTACGAAACATAATTTATTTTTCGCCAAATATTTCAGAATAAATTACGTTCGATTTGAGCAACACCAGTTACGATACAGCATATACGTATAAGTTACTCTGAGACATAAAGGCCCCATTCAGGACATTGACACCTACCGAGCGTACGCCAATGGTCCGGTGTTCCGGGTAGATATGGTATCCTAATGGTATCCTAATCGGACGGTACCGATTACATTCAGACGACTGATGTCGACAATAGCCAAACGTTAACATTGCCCGTGACCACATACCTCTAATGTATACGATTGCATCTAGTAAACGTTCTGCGCCATCGGAAACTCGCGAGATGTGTTAAATAACGACAGCGATGAGGACGGCTCACGACGGTCGTACACCGTCAGCGGGAACCCGCGTGTACAACAATAATTAAAAATGGGTCGACGCTACATTTTACCGACACGAGTCGATATACCGGTGTATGCAACCGATATAAAACCGATAGCCGATACAATAATCACAAGTAAAAACCAAGTTGATTTTTAATATAATGCATAGAAAAAATCAACTTTTTTTGGCAAAAACCACGAACCGATACTAAAATTGTTTTTTGCGGTTCAAATAAACCGATACCATCAACATCGGCCGATACCAAGAATCGGTTCCAGGATCGGCCTACCCCTAAGGAATAAATATCGACACGGAACATCCGACCGTTACGCAAGTCGTGACCAACGATTGCGAACGGGCGCGGACCGCCGCCGGTCGTCGTCGGACTTTCGGAAACGTTTCGATTTAAAACCGTAATTTACCGACGGACGTCGCGAACCGCGTTCAACGACGCGACCGTTTATTGTCCGACGGTCTCGCGCGCGCGTCCGGTCTGCGGTGCGATGAGAATCTTTTGTCCGCGGGGAAAGAATAACAGAAAATTATTAAAAGTGAAACGCTCGGTGGATGTATACCGTTTCCTGCAGCAGCAGCAGACCGAAATGCGGAGAATTTTATAATTGCAGAGAAATGCTATCACATGTTGTATCGTATCATTGTTATTGTTATGTGCCCGACGACGGGGAAACGCTCAACGAGTGATGATGCAACGAGGTCGTTCTCGCGTCTTAACAACAATGATAATAACAGTAACGATCATAATAATAATGTACTCGAACGTCCCGATGACATACATACGGTGTACGAACAGTGCGCGCGCGTATCATGTGGTGGTCGCGAACAAAAGCGACGCGATCGATTCGCGATATAAGATCATTAGGGAAACGGACGAAGATAACGACGGTGTACGGTCTAACCAGTGCGGTATTGCCGGCGAAGTAGCAAACGACGGTAGAACGTTATCGTCACGTGCATGCGCGTAAAAATATATTTCAATACGTTTCTATCGTAAACGGACCAAGATCGTCAACGGTACGACCGACGCGGCTCGCGGTGGCGTTCTATAAGGACGTTTCCTTGGATGGGTTTTTTTTTTTTTTTCTCGTTCAAAAAATACCGTCATAAAAAATATTCTTTCGGGCGTGGGCGCTCGGAACAACATGCGTGTCTTCTCTGCGCGATTTACGTAATAAATTATTTTACGTGTACATTTATTTCTTTTTTAACTCCGCGCCAACAAATTAATAACCCGCAGCATAACGTTACAGAACTGTTTTATCCCATTTTTATTTTCCTCACCGTTCAACCGTCTTGAAAACCCTTATAGATGGTGATTAGAATTCGAATGATCGGACGATGGATCTTGGATACATTTTGATGTTGTTTTTGCTTGCCAAGCACTATCCACTTTGTAGTATAATAATCTAAGTTCTCCGGTATACATTTCAGAGTCGTTTAACCTAACCTCCTTCTAGCTAATACGGTATTTAACCATTATGTTTGGTGATTTGTTGAGATATCGCACAAATTCCGATCACTCGTACTATAAGAAAATGTTTAACACCAATAAAAAAATTTAATGAATCTTAATTTTTTCAAAATTTGGCTCAAATATTATTTGGTTTTTTTTTTTTTTTTTAAAGAAAACTTATGGAAACAGGATCGTCAGAAAACTGGAGAGACACTTTATCGTTAGCGATCGGAGAGAATAGGCTCGACGGTTCGGCTTTGAGAGAATTTTTTCAGCCACTGGAAGAATGGTTGAGAAACGAAAACCTCAGGACAGAACAGTTCATTGGATGGACTTATGGTATGCTATATTACGAAAAATGTTTAATGTTATTTCGATATTTTTTTTGGCTACATATATTTTAGTATATTAGTATTAATAAATGTATGAAAAACAAATGAAGATGTGCGACCGGTTAACCTCGCACAACTTGGAATATATATATATCTGAAAAAAAAAAATTTAGAAAACCATTGCCAATATTCGTCTGTAATAGTATACGCATAAAACATTATATACTTGTTTGTCAATATACTTACAAAGTGTTGGTCGTTTTTACCAATCTTAAGTGTACTTATGATTATATAACTTACACGGAATTTTTCAAAAGTTCATTTTACAATCTTTCATTCGATTCCAGATGGAGATTACTGCAAACACAGCATAGAAACGGCTAATCTACAGGTGTACGGAGGATTTTACAACGGAGCCACTTCATTTCCTTTAACGACGACCTTAGTATTATTAACGTCACTATTATCATTGTTGTTAATACGTTAATGGATATTCAATTTTATGGATTTTTTTACACAAATGTTGTACATAGTAATAATACATATATTTATATACATTAAAAATGTCCATGGGTACATGGTACATGTAGCATTTAGATTTGCATGTATAGTTTCAGACTTTCAGCCGTATAAATTGAGTTTTTCTCGGACGCGGAGAGTTGTCTCTTAATTGCTTTCATTCAAAATTATGAACAATTTCGTAAATCTCAACCGTCTATTGTAGTAAATTTACAAAATAAAAATGTTATTTATCTATAAAAAAAAAAAAAAGTAACTATTTGTAATTACATAAATAATAATTATTTTTTACGTTTACTAATTTACTTTTAAGGAAACATATTATAACTATTATTACTTCTTAAACTTTAATTATGATTATATTTTAAAATATGTTTTCTAGTTTTATAGATAATTGTAGACGGTAAGACTGGAGCTAGTGTGTTGCGATATTTATTTTTTTTTTTGTAGAAAAATATAATGCTGTATACTTATATAATATATAACCATATTATAGTTACACGAACTTTGTGAATTATAAATAATTGCTTCAATACATGACAAATTGAAAAAAAATGCATTAATATTTTATGCTTATGGATAGCGAGTGTTATTTAATATTCTTCTAAAATATATTTTAATTATATTTTTATTAAACGTTTGTAACATTTTTATGAGGTTATTATTAGATTGGTTGGTGCGTTTATAAGAAAAAAAAAATATTAAATTACATCAAGTATGAAAGTATTAAAAATACGTCACTACAATTTTATGCCACTAATTCATCATGAAACTTGATTTTTAACAAAATAACATAAATATACTCTAGGGAATAATAAAAAAAAAATATAATGTTTTTTTTTTTCAAATTTGTAATACATTTGTGTTTCGGAATGATTATCTTAGCAATAAATCACGAACGATAATGTATTATTTATCATGAATTTCGTATCGTTTTAACATTTAACAAGAATAAAACCCCTATTAAAATAAAAATATTGAAATTGAAAAACATATATATGCATATAAATATTTATACACATAAAATCCATTATGTATGTCTACCTACTTCAACTGTCGAGAAGAAGATCATATTTTTGTCCGGTTTTTTTTTTTTTTTACTCTCCGGCCAATTATGTATGAATTTTAAACACATTCGTGTACGATTTCATGGTATCACGCGTCTCAGTGTCATTTATACTGAAACACGCGCACATCGCGAAACAAATAATACCACAGTACACACCATCTTGCATGAAATGTTATGTGTATTGTTTGTACAATATGTCGCCGGTACGAATTTAAATAATTTTATTAGATATTGCCACAGAATAAATTTTTTTTTTCCAATACAATCAACATACAATAATTCAGTGTTAATGGCATAGTACCACGAGATCTCGCAATTGGCTCTTATTCAACACACACAATAATCATGTCGTATAGCAAATGGAAAAAAAATAAAATTATATCACCACCGCGCATGTACACTACAATACGTATATATATGTATGTTTATATATTACATACGATTGTACAGAGGGGTTTTTTTTTTTTCCACGGACGTAGGTAATAATTATACGTATATCTGTGTCTCGCGGTTGAATTAATCGCGTTTATTGTGATCCTGCCGGCACCCTTCGTGCGCCCGACATCGGAGGTCCGCCGAAAACATTATGACCGATTCATTATGTGCTCAACTACGCGTTCGTACGCGAGCGCGTGTGTACGTGCGCCATGAATGAACCGATTTGCGGTTTCCATTGCACCCCTCCGTCGTTTACAAAACGTATATAATAGCTCACTTAACTCTCATTTATAGCGCCGACCTGGACAACAATGCACTCGGTTTCCCAGAGGGTCGTGTAATCTGTTGCGTGTTGTCCGCTAATCGGAGGATTTGGTACGCACGAATCAAAAGGGAGCCCTTTTTTTCCCCGTTACCCTAACTACGTCCGGACTAACGAGTGAATTAGATCCAAGATAATGCGTCAGTGACATGTGAGATTTGTCAGTGTCCGTCCAGCAGCATCCGTTCGGGCGCGGAACACGAAAATTAATCGTGATTATTATTGTCGTCGTATGTTACATGTGTTCTCGGGCACACGAATTGTAACGAAACGATCGGCAAATATTACGACAAAAGTCGTAAAAATAAAGTCGTAAAAAATAAAAGTCGTAAGATAGAAATCCGTCTTCGTGCACAAAGGCGTCGAAGAAAACTCATCGTCCGTGTTATTCGAAAGTTGTGGGGTGAAAATAAAATTGTCATCAAGGCACCCGGCCGTTGGTCGACGAACGTTTGGCCGACGGAGAACACCATCTAAAATGTTTACGCAGGACAACTATTCTACATGCATGTACGTTTGAACCCTTACGTTTTTCGCAATTTAAAAGTTTCGATTATTCGCTTTGACCGGTATAATATACGTGTAAATGTCGTACGTCTCTACACATGCCGATAAAAAAGCTAATGGATACAATAAATATCGTTCGGTTAAAAACTATAACGTATTTAGTCGGGCATAAAACAATGTTTTTATTACGTATATTATTTATATTCGTTCTAAAAATATGTCCATTATATACGCACGCATTTTTTTTTCTTTTTTTTTATTAATGTTTCTACACTCGTAAAATATGTTGATTTGCACGACACGCGGACGGTATTAATGCGCAAGGGTAATATAATACAATAACGTAAATCGGCTAATATCGTATGATAAACTAAGGCGATGCACGTGTGCAGATTAAAATACATTACGCACTTTTTTTCAACGATCGAATTAGCATATAACATTATATTCGGACGAAAATATATCCGCGTAGGTATATAAAAATGTTGGTAACAGTAATAACAATAATAAAGTACAAACCGACGGCACGAGCAGCGTTGTATTATACGCGTAATGCGATTGTCGTCGTTACGCGCAGTTGCCTATGGAATAAAAGAAGAAAAAAGAGACTTGTCGTTGCGTAAGGATTTTGTTCAAGCGAAAATTTATCATGCGGACCGTGTAGAAGACCTGGATAGCAGACTCGGTCTTCTTACACCCGGTTATTTTATCGTCAACCGCTCGTCTAACATTTGCGATGACGAATTTACATTTTGAAAACAATTATTTCTCGTACTATAACCGTCGCGTAACACGTATGTTATAATAAGCCTTTTGTTTTTATATCGTTAATAAAAGATTCGTCTACGGAAAAGCTGATGGACATGAAAGTGTTTCAGTTGCGTTTGTTTGAAATTCATCTTTGTAGAAATGAAGAGTACTTTGGAAACACGCAATCGAATGCAAAACAATTTGAACATTTCGTGTGTTCACGAAATATTCATATTTTTCATTTTTAAAATTCATATTTTTGTTGTAAATCAAACAATTGTTTACGAAAACCGTATTATCATTTTATTCATTGTCGTTGTTTGAAATATTGCTGTTCCTCGTAAGGATAAACACTGTTCCAAGGCCGAATGTTAACGTTATTAATACGATGATATTTTTAATAGGAAATAATATTCACGAGGATCACGATCGTTAACAGAAACCTTTACTAAATTATTCTTTAGTAAATTAAACATTTAACCACGCCAAATTTTTTCCTCCGTCCATTATATTTTAGTGTTACGGTTAACAGTTTCGGTTGCGATCCGAATGTAATTTTATTTAAATTTAGGCAAACAAAGTGGCAACTGCGGTAAGAAAAAATTAAACAATCCGCAAGAAAACCGATAATATTCATTAAACAAACTGCGACAATTTATTTTATATACCTACGATATTATATACTATATAGTACGTTATGTGTACGTACGTGTATCGTTTAATGAATAATGTTATGTTGCGTCTTGCGTACAAAATAGTAGGGTAATCCAAATGTATTTTTAAGTCTTAACTAGGGCCGGATCTTGGGGGGGGGGGACCGGGGCACTTGCCCCGGAAGTTTTGGTCGTGGACGCCAAATTACAAAATAAATTGTGTATATATATTAATAGTTTTTATTCAAAGTGTTATACAAATTACAATTTCTATTTCCATTTGACTTTATGGTTATAACAACAATGGGAAAAACTCAAAAAACCCAATGGATATTATTGTCTACTAAATATATTTTCTGCGACTCATTGTAGTATATTTTATTGCTAGTAGGATATCTACAAACTATAAATTATGATAATCAGACAACACATGATGTTAAAATCCGATTAACAATACCGATAAATTAATTTTTCTTCGGCATGTAAAAACTATCAAATTCAATTATTTCAATCGAAAATCAAATTGCCAAAAATTTAGATTATGATAATATAATTAACGATTTTGCTACCAGAAAAGCAAGAAAAATCAAAATTTAATGATAATTTGTTTGATTATTGTATAATGATTATTTTCATGTATTAGCTTGTAATAATTGGTATTTAAAGTTTTTTATTTAATACATATTTTTTCTAATCTAACAAATAGATATATTTTTTCTTTTATCCTCTTCGATTTTTTTCTTTAGAGTTTAACTGCTACATAAGTATAATTGTGAGCATAACAAAGGGTGAAGGCGCTAATTTTATACTTTGCCCCGGGTAAAAAATATACTAGATCCGGCACGGGTCTTAACGAAACTACTAATCAACGATTCCTTTACACTTGATAATACTAAAAAGTATCACCTACCTACTAGTTTTAGATGTCAGTAGAAGTAGTTAAAAGTTTAACTTTTGATTAGAACGTGATGGAATTTACAATAATATTTTGCCAGAATGGCAAACAATTTTAAATTCAAATTTAAATACGAATCAAAAATTAGTGGTCATAAAACATGAGAACACGCAAGACGCAACATAAGGGTACACATAGGTAGGTATATATGATTTAGGTACTATATAGTAAATATATTATCGTAGGTATATAAAATAAATTTTCGTAGGTTGTACGATGTTCCTTATCGGTTTTGTCGCAGACCGTATAACATCAAATTTTCTATTGTCGCAGCTTACATACGGACTTTTAGAAAAAGGGTCATTTCGCCGCAGCCTCCCGGACACCATGATAGCGGTACACGAATAATACGCACTCGGTAACATACCATCGGGATCGTATTGATCTACTTGATCTATCAATACTAACCCGTATTGGGTGTACGCGTCGTTACGTGTATTTCGAAACCGTCTCGGAACTCCGCGGACGCTTAAGAATTAAATCAAGTATTATTTACAACGCTGTTTCGTTTTTATAGATATTGTAAATCGGTTAACATTTCTATTCGCACCGTCTGAAAGTTACTCAAGTGTTTGTCGTACCGTTGATATTTAACAAACCCACGCGTTTTTAACGTATCAAAAATCGACAAATCGCCGGCACATCATTTTTTACGAGTCATGGTTCGAAATCGGCATTTCTGGTGGTTTTTCTTTTCCCGTGGAGCGATCCGCGGATATTTTTAACATCGCGTAAACGAACGAAAAAGTTTGAGAAACGCAGGACCATTTGGACTTGCGCTAAACCGGTTGCCGCATCCCGTCGGCTGTTTTACGTGTAAGTCGCCATTATTAACCTCTCGTGCGCGCACATCATACGCATATACATATATGTATATATATTTATTATCGCAGTTCATACCGTATCGTGTGCCGAGTGCTATTCTTAGCGACACATCGTCGCAGTACGTTTTCAGCGGTACACCTAATATATGTATACGGCGGTCGCAGTCTCGTAAAACGAATCCTGGTCGGCAGGCGGACCTTGGTCGCGAGGACTTGTCCAAGGACGTCCGGTGCAGGCACAACCACCGCAAGAACGTGTAACGTAGCAACGGCGGTCGACCGTATCTGCGCGTTTGCGGTGGTCGAGGAGCGGAGGCCGATCGTCCCGAGCACCGTGACACCGGACCAGTTCGGATTGTCTCTACGTCGAGCACGACCACCGCCAACCGGACATTGTCCGAGCCTCGTATAGCTATAAACTAACATTCTTTTACGCACGCGCACACACAAATATATCAGTAACGTTGCCAACGTGCCAACAGTAATAAACGTCGAAAAGGATACGAGGAGGACTCATCGCTCCTGCGCGTGCGCCCTCCATCCCCGTTTTTGCTTGAACGCGATGCGAATCAAACAACCGCGATCGTAACGACTCCGCTGCAGGTGGGTCGTTGCACGTTTCTACGAGTCCTAGTACACCCTATCGTGTATTTGATTTTCGTACGTTTTTCTACGGCGTACTCGTGTTCGCGGTCGATTTGATCGTGATACTCGGTCGAACCAATGGAAAATGTTCATTTCGTTTCATTGCGCAACGACAGAAAGTGTAATTTTTTTTTTCAGGCAACAATTATAATCTATGTTTTAACAATTGACAGTATGTACGTCATACTTCGTCTTTCCGGTCGTATTTTTGTATGCTGTTACGAAACATAGTACTGTATCGTCTAAATAGTTTAGAAAGATGAATACGCTCGATTGAATATTTTATACAAAAATGTTGTTACTATTGGTCTGCGTTACGCATATTGCTTCACTGTAAGTGTTAATATCTTTAACATTCGTCGACAGACGAACATATATATTACCGTTGTACCGATTTCATACATTTTAAAATGTACGAACAGTGTGATTTAATTAAACACTAACGTCATTGTTGAAAACATCGATTAAACATACTTTATATTTTTAAATTATAAATGCACATCTTACAGAATATTTCGCTCGATTATAAGCATACAAACCGTATAACTCGTATCTAACTAAATCTATATACATATAATAAAATAATAATAATAATACATATTTTAATTTTATATACATTTATGTGTTTGTGTACAAATAAAATGTTGATCAATCAACACACTTAAATTCTAATTAATACAAAACAATACATTATGCATCGTACGACTAGATTTTAATATTATTAATAGTTTATAATAGATAACATTATTGTACAAATTATTCTCCTTGCACATTAAGGTACAATATCGTATACATTCAGGGTAGGTATATGGAATTAAATATTATTCGCGCAAGACCATCACGCCGTTGTCAAGAGCATAACGTTATTATAACACCGCAGTGTGCAGCAATATCATTGCACATATCGCGTATCGTCGCCGTCGTCCTCGCGAGTGGATAATGTCCTGCTCATAAGCAGATATTGGAGAGTATTTTGGGGAAAAAATCCCCCCCCCCTCATAAAATATTTACGTTCCTCCTCAGAAGATTCAAGTACTTTCAAAATACGTGTTAGTTTTTCATTAATTGTCTACTATTGCTCTTAATTTATTCGTATGATTAATTTTATTAAAAATGTTCGTTTTTTATTTTATTATTTTATTAATTTTCAAGAGTGATAAGTTACTGACAACTAAATTAAACATAAAATGGACCAAAAAATAATTAATATATGTAAATAAAAAAATCAAATATTTGATAAATACAAATAAATAAATGAACACATGTTTATCCTGGATTATTATTAAGTTTATAAAATACGACCGATTTCGAATTAAAAATTCGTCATCAGGTGCATACAAAGTCAACAAAATCGCGATTTTTTTCTGCAATGCGATCAATTTAAACATGCTTCGAACCACAGCGGTTCAGGAGACATTTTAAAATGCCTCTATTTTACGCACAGAAAAAAAAATATCAAAATTTACCTATAAGAGATTTATAAAATAAAATGTACAGCAGATATTATTTATTTATGTTTGTATTAGACTACTGCCTGTACATATTTGGCGCCTAACGCAGTTAATAAAAACGCAATTAGTTGGTTTAAGTGAAAAACTTTATTATTGAGTAAGTAAGGTTGATGTAAAAATGTCAAGCCGTCCTCCCCCTACAGAAACGACCGAATATCCGTCTATGGTCCTGCTGTACACGACAATTCGTCGAGCAACAAAACGATACGCGATATATATATATATAGTATATAAACTATCTCGTTTAGTGTGACATTACGTAGTTGTATTGCGGCCGCGTAATGATTTCGAATACGTAGTAAAATCGTAGACCAATGTAATATGTAACATTTTCACTCGTCGCCTCGCGCTTGCAACACACATTAAATATATAAATACCTGTACAGATATTACGTACAAAAGTCGAACGGCGCGCAAAGAGAGATCTCGCGAAAACGAACGTTTAGGAAATTCTTCGTCGGTGTTCGTGGCACACAATAGTATTTTGTACAGACCGGCCGTATCCGTGAGGATATGCTACGACACCTGTGCGCTGAAAGTAACGCGGTAAAACAGCAAATATTCGTGTAATCACGCTCCAGCGCGCGAAAAACGAACGATACGCGATCTGATCGGATTCCGTAACGTTAAAACTAACCAGACAGCTTACGGTGACGATTCGGTTATGAAATATATATATATATATTTTTTTAACCAATAATCGATCTCCGGATTAAAGCCAACGGAGGTTTGAGGCGCGTGCAATTTTGCGCGAACAAATGTCTCTCGGTTTATCACAAACAGACCCGGTCTTGTTCTGCGGTCGAATATTTAAAAAAAATTGGACACAACGTAAGGCAGTACACATTCGTAATCTTACACATCGTTAGAGTATTTTGATTTATTCCAGTGTTGAATAGACGATTATTTCAAATCTTACGTGATTTTACACGGAAAACGTATTGGAGTACATAATTTCAATTCAATTTCTAGAAAATATAGATTTTTTTTTCAGTAAAAATTTTTCAATTCTAATCTCCCGATATCTTTTTCGGTTAAATAAATAGTATAAATAAAAATATTTAAAAACTTACTAAAATCTTAAGACTTATTACATACGATCGACATTAATTAAACGACTGCTCAATTGTAACAAATAAAGAAAATATTTAAGTTATTGGATTTCATTAATTGAAATACTTTTGAAAATGAAATAAAACCTTTTGAAAATTGTACCTTTTGAGTACAGTTGTAATTATGTTTTAGAATGATGATACAGGAGTTGAGTAAATCGACATTTAATAGAAAACATATTCATACAAAAATTATGAAAAAATAATTAATACATACGTAATACGACCACAACAAACGAATAAGGATGATTGTGTAATGGACCTCTTTTATTTTTGGACGCCGAAAGCGTTCCTTTGAGATCCAAGATTTCCTCTCACCCTTAATCTGAATTTGGTATTGACACAAGTGCATAATAAGATTTCTGCTTTTTTTCGTGCAGCATGTCTGTCGTGGAAACGTGTAGAATGGGCGACTAGCAACGGCTAGTAATATAATATAATCAATTTTTTTTTTTTTTTTATCAATACTACGGTATATTACAACGTCCATCGTAATTGTTATCATTGCGTACGTTATAATCGACAGCCGTTAAATCTTCGGCAAAATGAATCCGTTTTGCTGGAACATCTGCCTGAAAAACCAAAAGAATAGGTAAATCAATTACAATGTGCCAACACGTAGGTAGTAAATTAACACGTTTATTTTGTAGATTTTCCTTACTGTTCTACCCAATTACAATCAAGTAACATCAACTCAAATGCGAAATGAAATAAAACTATTAGGTTTGATGTCTTACTCGTTAAGAAATAATTCCCAACCAATTCATGATCGATTGTTTTTTTTTTTTTTTTTTTTTTATCAAAGTTTGCAACATATTTCGGTCCGACGTATGCGTAAAAATAGTGTTCAGCCTCACAAGTTTTGAAACGAACACCCTCGTCGTTGCCAGGTGTCCAATGCCATTAATTACTGTTACACACTTCGAACGAGTGCTGCGTTTCGTTTCTCGTTTATTTTGCAAAAACGCCATGGTCCACAAGTTTACGAAGTTTACATCGATTTTTCAGAACTCGTGTCCGCAGCAAGACCCGCAATGCCGCCCCGTAGATACGGACGAGGCGCATGCCGTCAACGCATTACGGTGCAGACTACATTATCGTTATTATTATAGTGGCCGATCGACGTGATAATTATTAACGTTTTAACAGCTGTCGACGGCGTACACAAGACCAACCGGGCCGGATGATTCGATTACGCGTCGGGCCGCGGCGGAGGAAATGCGTTTCAAAGGACGCGGCGATGAGCACCGATGAAAATAACCGTGAAACCCGCGCGGCGCGCGCGAAAAACATGGGAATAACAATAAAAATAATACGAACATAAAATATTACGACATCTGACTAACTTTCGCACAGTGCTTTTGCGGCGGACGCGGAGTAAAATACGCGGAACGGAATCGGCTTTGCGTTCAACGTTCGTGCGCGAACAGTACAATACGTACGCCGTACGCACACCTAAACATGTGCACGCACGTACAACGCACACCTGAACATCGTTTGTGGATACGGTATTTTTTTTTTTTTTTTTTAAATAAATACCAGCGAAAGAAGAAAGAAAAAAATTCCGAATCATATTCGCTCCGCGGACTTTTTGTTTGCGTTCCGGTGCAGTACAACGCGCGCGCCAGCGAATCTTTACCCCGGAACGGTCGGCGGGCGCGTACATTCATACGAATTCGTGTACATGATGAGATAACCGACGTAAATCCTAAACGTTCTCGGACGGGACACCGGTGCACCGTCCCGTGACTTGGACGTTTTTATTTACTTTTGGAAGTATTTCGTCGCTCGCGATAAGCGAAAATTATGCGTTGCGAGGCACACGCGCGCGTGACGATTACACGTGTTTGGTGCGACGCGAATAAAAAAAAAAAAAAAAAAAAAAACGTATTGCATCGTTCCTGTAATGTTTTCACTGATTTACGTTTTTTTTTTTTTTTTTTGATGAAAACGTCTCGTTTCGCGGTAAGTCGGAGTACCAGTACGAATTGCGTTGTGTGTATTACTCGTCGTCGATCACAACGTCATCGTTATTTTCGATCGTTATTACAGTTTTTGCTGAATACGTTTGGAATACTGACGCGATATAATTCAGATTTCGCGTAATTTTTCGAGTTCGATGTTTATTTAATCGTTCCCGTCGTACTGGATACTCTTATAACCGATGGACATGACAGGATTACTGTGTAATGATGTGCATCATTCGACTGTAAAAGACGGCACAAATATTATATTATGCATACCATTCATATGTACGTTATTTTTAAACATTTTCGAATAAATAAATAACGGTATCTTCGGTACCCGCGCGAACGACACGGGTCGAACAATAAATACTATTGACATCCCTACATTCAAAGGACAGGCCCAAGGTCCATGCCGCCGCATGTGCCTATATCACAGGGACACACACCACCCTTCACAGAGCTCTTGATCTTAGGTCGTCAGTGCATGCGCACCGATCAACGACGAGCTTATACATGCGATTTATTTTGACTTATTTAAATTTAATTTAAATAAAAAAATATTAAATTATTTTAATCCGTTCGACTTATGTTCTTCGTACGAGTGTTGAAGAGTATCCGGTTCTAGTGCAATTAAATTCTGCATTTGTCCTTTCTTTTTCAACCTCGCATCGACATCAGAAGGTCTACGGTAAAATAAGTAAGTGCTGCTTTATTTAACTTGGCAGACTGCATAATTGCCCTGATCGGCTCTCGAACCCTCTCAACCCTGAAAGCCCTCCCTCAAACAAGGAGGAAGGTAACAACCCATTAATACCTCACCGCCATTCACATTTATACCATCTCCCCCATCTTACTTCCCACTCATCCTTACTTCTCCTACATCTATTTTATTTTTTGTATTTTTGGGTTATTACACTACATATCTATAATCGTTATCACGTTTTACAGAATGTACAGTATCATGTTGGTGAGTTGTACTCCGAGTTCTCTAATATACGTTGGCTGTTTATGGATTGACCAAAATGCTTGTGTCATCAGACCATTCGGGAACAACGTTCAGTGACTGTTATTGTTTAAGAAATATTTTTGGTCGAGCGGAGAACCGATAAACTGTTTGGGTCACAGAAATGTGTTTCAGACCAACACAATATTGCGTACACAATACTACCATTAAAACTGATTTAATTTACTTTTTTATTATCTAATAGTGCACGTAAATATTGGAGTCGAAATGGTTTTCAAAATAACCGCTTCGAAGGTATGTCGTGCATATATGTACTATCTGGTATGATAAACAGGTACTCGTATACAGTTGTAATTTATACAGCGAATAATCTTATGAACGTGTTGTCAACCAAAACATATTAATATTGTACGTTAAAACCACTAAGTTTACACAATGTCGTCCCAAACGAATATGCAACCAACTGCAATATTGGTTACGAATCATCCATTTATTCATAAATAATAATAATAATAATTAACTAGTTTTATTTAAAATTAAAATGTTATGTCGAATGAACACCGTGTTGTAGAATACACATTTTACGGGTTTTCGTAATTTAAAATGATTAAATAAAATACATTTAATCTCTCACTTTAGCCTTTTTACGAGGTACTTATGATACTCTAATTACAATCTTCGATTGGTTATGGATTATAATTTTTTTTAAACATCTACATGATTTCGACTAGAATTATTGCTCTCACCATCAATTTTATTTATCACGCAAAAAGTTTTGTTTAGTTGTCGATTCCAAAAAGTAATTTTTTCAATTTCTCAACAATTTTCAAAAAAAAAAAAAAAATTGAAATGAATTGTCGAAAAAAATTTTCTATAAAAAAAAAAAATCAAAATTATATTATACGGAAAAAAATAGCTATACATATTTAACATTTTTACAGATTAATAGTTTAGAAAAACGTTGAACCTAAGTAATTATTAGTAAGGTATGTTTCAATATTACCTATAATATTTTTATTTTTTTTTTTATAGTAACATATTAATGTCTTATATACCTATATACATACATAAATTACAGTTGTATAAATTAAACAGGTAATTATCGTGGTGTGTTTTACTCGTGTATTATAGAGATAATAATGTTAAGCATCCATATGTTGGTATTCAAGAATAAGATTTAACGATATTGTTTTTATTTCATAAAAACCGCGTACGGTAATCGTGTCCGAAAAAAAATGTGTTGTTAAAATGATTCTTTCAATAATTTATCATAACGTGAAACCTAGCTAATTTTTATCCCATCGCGAAATTATCATTTTGATTCGTTTCTGTATAAGCTGCAAGATAAGTAATAAATATTCATGAAGTGGTCGGGTTCTATAATACTCGTATTGTATATTATTTAAAACTATAAAAGTCGGTAACAGGATGTTAATTTAAATAGATGTTTTGTGCACACATCAGTTGCACGTTTTCAAATCGTTTAGTAACGTTAAATCAAAACGCTTGCTAATCGTATGCACATAATTTTTCGCGTTTTCAGTATTTAGTGAGAAATATTACCCCATCATCTATCAGTAACAACGTTGTGATCTCACCTGATTTGCTGGTCGTAATGAGTCTTTTCTAACCTCTTGTCCTTGGCCCTGCGGTTCTGAAACCAAATTTTCACCTGGGTTTCAGTTAAGTCCAATGCGTTGGCCAACTCCGACCTCCTGTTCCGCGACACGTACTCGTTGTTCCTGTACTCCATTTCCAGGCTCAGCGTCTGTTCCGGACTGAACGTGGTCCGCTGCCGACGGGGTGCTCGGCCTTCTTTTCGTCGCCTCCTCTCCACTAAACGACAAAAATATGATACGCGTACGCGCGTTTTAATGACGATCGACGGACGCAAGGGATAGCAAAAGATTTCAAGTGCGCGCCGTCGGTCGTACCGTGTCCGGTCGAGGGGATCGATCCGATTTGGCGGTTCGTGGCAATCGCTGTTCTACGCGTAACACCACCACTGCTATCCCGTGTGCAACCCTAATACGCTCGCATCCTATGCGTGTACTGTATTTATTTTAATCGAATAAGGTGCGCGATCGCGTTCACGTTTTTCGCCAGCAGTCGATTAGGAAACCTACGAAATATTTTCGGCGGCTAAGTAGACGAGGGTTGATTGTCGTGTGCTGCGGCATTACGTACTGCAAACGGTGTATTATATCAACTTGTAACACAATACAATGTATCTTAGTCAATAAAGACTATACGTCCATACCAGTCGGCCGAGGTTACTGTAAGACTTCCGAGTATCGTGTTCCGTACATTGTAAGATGTGATTTAAGAAACTTAAGATGGCATGCCGGTTCGTGCCCTGGGGTTAATAACGGAAAGATTTCCTTTCTTTACGATAAGTATGTTTAAGCATGCTTACGTATGGCGATAGTTTACGAAATGTATCATTTAAATCACTGATATAGTATCGTTGATTTACTATATATAAAACAAAGGGATAAAATAAAATAACAGTGTTCACAATAATATGCTACACGTCGTAAGTAGTACTTATGGACGTGTGTAATTTATACACTTTTACAAGCAGTAAAATGTCCTCACGCCTAAATGTATTTATTCTGTATCTATTATAACATAACTATACTAATATGGCAAATTGTGGGCTGCCAAATTGATTTTAAGTGCGAGGCCCTAGACAATTGCCTAAGTTGTTTACCCGCTAACAACGACATTGCTTATGCAGTAAGTATTGTATACCTAACTAAGTCATCAAAATTTACAATATGGTTATTTTTCTTCTAACCCATCTTATAATCTTATAATTAATTGCAATGGCTTTACGAGAATTTTATAAAAATCAATGTTGTGTACATATTAAGTTATCATGAATTATTGGTAAACGCACTAATTATTTGTGATTGATTATCACCCGTGAATACATGTATAAATAATGACTAAAGTAAACAATATAATTGTAATTTATATAAATCTGAAGAGATTAACATTCAAATATTAGGATGCACATAAAATCTGTCTGTCCGTTAAAATCCTACTCAAATATTCGAATGCCTAAATAATTTACTCGTACATGATTTATCTTGATGTGGTTACAATTTGTTGATGCCATGTCATGTATATTACTATTGCGAACACAAAAATAACATAAATAACCTACTTCACTGCTGTCATCGAAATTTGACGAAGCGTAGGAATAGGTATTACTTTTACCCAAACGTTTATTAGCCAGTTAAACTTTTACAATTCTTTATTGCATATTTATATCTATATTTATACATTATATATTCATTATAATATATAATTACATTGCGCCTCAAATGTGTTAGTATAACTGTGTGTGCTATGTTATTCGTGCAATACTAAAGATTTGATAAATTTTTATGATTATTTAAACACATACGATGACGTATTATAATAAATTAATAAAAAAAAAATGTAAAATTATATGAATCACAGAAAACATATTGAACGGGCTAAACAAGTATGCTGCTGACAGATTATTGAAAACGAAAGGTAACGCCTGCACGAATCTTTTAAATATGTATAACTACCTACTGCTGAGTCAAGAACATTGATGTTGCCGACATTCAGATACGCCTAATCTTACGTAGCGGAATACAGATTAATAAAAATTAAAATTCGAAAAAACTGACGGGCACGTATTATGCACATAAAACGAGAAAACGTTTGTACTACAACACCGGACCATTATGGTGCATTGCTACAGCGGTCATTATGCTCGTGAATAATAACGTGACGTACTCGATGTGTTACGAAGGTGTTCGTCGTACAAATACGCAGCGTTGCACAACAACGAGCGTGATATTTTCATGAAAACGGTAAATGTGTTTGTTCTCATTACATAAATCGGATACTTGAACGGGTGTAATTCAATGATACCATCAACGGCAAAAGAATTTTATTCGGTATTAATAACTGTATCGCGCTATTATCGTATAATGTATCCCACGGATGTTTTGCGAACAATTAAATTCAACTCGAACGAATAGTATTTCAATACAATATTGTAAGCACACGTTCGTGAAATATAATTTTATTGTAATTGGCATTTATTATAATTATTATAATTATTATTATGATTATTATTTTAGTTTTATTTTCAAGAATCTACATTGCTAGCTTACAATAATTATGAAAACAACTGAACTAATATTGTTGACTATAGCTATAGTTTTAATACAACGCTAGCAATTTAATGTAACGATGGTTATATTTCTACATTTAAATATTAAATATCTTCATATTATATTTTTATTTTTTTTTTATTTTATTGACATTACACAACACATTATGTATTTGCACATTATAATATTTAGATAATTATTTGGACATTTCATAATATATTACTACATACTTTAAATCGTTTTATTTATTAAATGAAAAATAATAAAAAATAAACTAGCACAGTGAAATGAGAATGGTATTATTATTATTAATATCTACAAGATAATATACAACGAATAAAAGCTCAAGAACTTATTTTATATATTATATTATAAATCATCGGTTACAATCGTCCTAGGTTTGATGTGCAACATAATAATTATGCGGAACTTTGCATAACATAAAATGCGGTTTCGGAATAATTAATTTTATACACACTTGATGCTTCATATGACATATATTCTAATTTAAAATGTACATAAATTTTATTTTGGTGATAAAAAAAGAGTCTCTTTTCACTTGAAGGTAAATAATATATATTATACTATATTATGAAACGGAAAAAAAACTGAAGATGACATTTAAATATAGACCTTCGAAACATAATTTATAACACTTGGTAGTGTATATAATACGTTTAAGCTCATTAACCATATTCAATCATAAAAAAGTATTAAGTGAATAATAATTCAATAAATATATGAATACATACAAGGCCGTATCTGGAGGGGTCCAGGGGGTCTGCCCCCCCCCCCGAAATTTTTTCGATATTTTTACGAATGTTTAAAATATTTTTTTTTTTTTAATACCAATATAAATATTTTCAGTTAAAAATGACTTAAGCTCAAATTAACCATTTACTGCTTTTAGCTTTATAACATAATATCATATAAAAATATGGTATTAATTTTAATAAAAGAAGATTAAATTTTTTTCTGTCTTATTTTTAACCAAATATCAAAAGTTAAAATCTAAATTCAATAAAATTACAATATACATGTTTTGGACCCTTTGGACCCCTCCCGAAAAAAATTTCTAGATATGGCCTTGCATACATATATACATATACAATATTTGTATTTATACATTCATCATTCTATAGATATATATATATATATACGTTTACAGAGTTTTTAAAACATTTAGTTTTGTGTTTTAATTGGAGCATATTTTATTTTAAAATACAATTTATGGTGATTGATGATTTTAAAGAACAAATTAGTCTAAAATGTACATGAGCAAACGTGTAAACGTGCTTGTATGTGTGTGAGTGTGTTAGTCCCGATTACACATTGTTTAACTGGTTGCTCTATTCACAATTAAGTTCATGATTTCATTTTAATTCTGGTATGATTATTCCGTATTGTAATTGAAAATTCAATAATAGCCAGTATTCAATGAGTTTAAATTAGATTCCATCTTAAGAATATAATGAATAACATACGTAATTGCGTAATTATACGAATACATTACACTGAACTAACCATTAAAGAAAAACTACTGTTAAGATTTCCAAATAGTTATTGTAAAAATTAAATTCTAAATTTTTATAAAATAAAATGAAATGTCATACCCACATGATATTAAATATCAATAATAATGTATGTAGGTAATGCAGTTATCTAGTTGGAATAAGGTCGATGAGCAGAAAACCAATAAGTTGACAATTCATAAGGCCGACATAAAAAAAATATTTTATTTTAAAACTTTTACAAAGTAAGATTGTAGTGTTATATTCACGTAATCATAAACATTTAATTATGTTGTAATTGAATTATGTGAAATTCGAATAAATTACCAAAAAACAACTGAATTGTATTTGAAACGATAAAAATTATAAAAATCTGTTTCGGTGTTATCTACATAGGATGCCAGATGATATTAGCATGATTTATTTTAGTAATCTAGGCTACTAAAATAAATCATGCTAAAACAACTGATAAAAGAAATAGTTTCAAAAATTTCTACTTGATTTAATATTCACACGATTTATTATTAGATAGTAAAAGTGGAATATGTGTAGTAAAATCAAGCTTTTATTAAATGTCTACGCAAATAATCGACATTATTACACACGATTTAACATAACTATACAATTTCCCTTAGCTTTTAATTTGAAAGTGTAATTCAGTGACTTTTTAAATTTGATAAATAATAAAAATATTTTGTTCGATATTAATTTAAAAATCATTAATGTTTCGTAATTATTTTAAATTATTTATAATACTTGAGTTGTTTACAAATTCATATATTAATAATGTAACCATTAATGAATTATTATAGAATTAAAATTATTTTCGATGGCAGGTAGGAAAAATTTGATGTATGGTAGTTTTATATTTATTTTTAGTGTCAACTGCATGATCAATCGTGTAATCTTAGGTATACACCTATGATTTTTATTGATGACGATAGAAAATATAAATACAACAATGAGGATTTTTATATTATGTTAAATACCAATAATCTTTTTTGTAATATTGAGTGGTTTAAATATTTTGGTGCAAATCGTTTACTATACGTACGTGTATACTGAATTATAAAATAGTTGAGAGTATCGTATGTTGATTAACATTCTTTAAATATGAAATATAGTTCTAGGGAGCCATGAGAATATACGAAATTATATTATAGACGACTAACCTCAATTTGTAGCGATCAATATTAAACTACTCGTGGGCACTGGGCGATTAAGGCAAACCACTGAATCAAATGAAATATGGAAAATTAAATCCCAAAACAACAATGATTAAAAGAAACCAATATTTTTTATGTCGTAAACATGATTTATTAATAGCAGCAAATGTCGAGTATATTATTTTTGAGATCCAAACCGTATTTTAAAACGTTATCCTTGTCGCACCAATATTTTGTGAAAATGATTTCAAAAGCATTTACGAATCTTATAAAGTAAAAGGTCATGGTCAACGGAATGTAGTTCAACGTTATTAAAGAAAATCGAACAAAAATTTTCACATACAGTAATTCGAGTAATCGTCATTCATAAATGTTTACATAACCTGAAATTTGAAAAATATCTTATAAAGGTATTTTTTCAAAGCCAATAACATCGTTGGATTTCGATGTACGAGCTAACGAAATAGATTTACAGTTAACATTGTACGGGGATTACGGACGGGTTATTGACTATAAAGATCATAGAATTAAATCTGTATACCTCAAACCCTATGCTTCAAAAGGAGCCGCTGAGATTTCACGTAAACTTTTGAAATATGTGTTTTGAACACCGAGATCCTCAACAAATTTGGTCTAATAAGGATGGAGAACTGATGAATGAAATAATATTAGATTTTTGAAAGGACGTTTTATCTATGTTGACATGGAAGCTTATGCGATACGCAGTAGGTATTCGTTCGAGATAGAAACTGTTTCATATACGTAACGAATAATAAAATATGGTGTACAGATACAGCTGAGCTGTGTTCGGAAATCCGCTCATAAATATTGAATTCGGGTCAACTGGTATGGAGTCGAATTTTTCGAGCGAGTAATGCGACTCGGAATCGCGTTATTTCTAATGTTCATAGTGAAACCATTTTGGTCTCGGAACAACCGGGGACAAAACGGCATCGGAGTATCTTCCGACCGTTCGTGTCCCGTAAGCGACCCGGCGAACAGTACAGATATTTAGATGACGCCATAGCAGCAGGTGCTGGATTCATCCTACTGGCGTCCAGGTTGGGCTCTGAATTTAAAACGCTCACACAAGTCGGAACGTTTAAGGTGCAACACGCAGCGTCGACGGTCGTTGGCCACTCGATACAATCCGAAGATAGGCCGAAACGTACTACACGGGAGATCTACGCGCGTCCGCCAGGACCGATCGGTGCATCGTCGGTGGTATAATATTGCAATCAAACGACCAGTGGCGGATCCAGGATTTTCTTTTTTGAGGGAGGGGGTGTTGAAAAATGTTTTCTCTTAAGATATTTTTTATAACATTGCAGTCAGTGATTGATAATGAATTAAGATAATAGTAAGTAATTTTACACATTAATTTAAATCTAAGACTACTAATTACCATCCGTTTTTGGTCGCCCAGGGATTTATTTTCATTTATTTTTTACTACGATACGTGAATTTAAAGCATTTAAAGATTGCGGTTGTTCAACCGCGTGCAAACACGAGAAGTATACTCACGGAAAGCGGTCAAACCGGCGGCGAACGTGTGCTCGACGTACGCGGCGGCAGGCCGGACAACGACGACGGTCTGCTGCGCGGGATTGGTCACGGTGGTGGCGGTGACCGTGGCAGGGACGGGCGGCCGCGATTTCCTGGATCCCGAGCACGGTCGCTTGCCGCAGTCCTTGTTGTCGTCGTGATCTTCGTCACCGCAGACCCCAGGACGACGGACGTCCGTCACCGCGTCCGTCTCGTACAGCATGGCGAAAAACTTTCTTGGCGACAGCGGCCTACGGACAACGACGGCCGCTCCGCACTCGGTCATTGTTTTAGGTCGCAGCGGCTGTCACGGCGTGGGTATATGATGCGCGCACCGTGCACGGGCCCGAAGGGACTGGCCGCGGCGGAAACCAGCGGCAACGCGGTCTGCGGTCGACGACACCTACGTTGACCGATGGGCGTGTCCCGCGTTCCTACCCCTTCTCTGGGGGTTGAGACCGAAATCCGATCCGGCAAGGGACGGCCGGTGAAAGGGTGTTCGTGCATTCGTGCACACGGTGCTGCCCCGTGTTTTTGCGCGTGCATGCGCATCGCCGTGCCATTTCGTTTCACGTATTACACACGAGTACGCCTCGACACGATCGTGATACACTACGTGCAGCAGAGGACGCCAAAGTGAATGGAACATTTTTCTTCTCTCTCGCAATCGCCCTCGTAATACTATGCTCTTATTTTTTTAATATACATACATTTATTTACAGTTTTATAGAACTTTCCATGGCGTGTAATGTTTTCTGAATTAGATTTGGCTGCTTTTTACGGAGTAAAATATTCTCAAACCAAATCGATTCCATTTGGTGATCCCGTGAATGATCAACCACTACGGTTATACTTCTAATGAGCAGTTGAATTTCTTATGCGGAACTCGAAATCCTCTAGGATTCTAACCATCAAATATTGTACTAATTGAGTATTTTGTATATTTGATTGCATATAGTACATGCATTTTTACATATTTCTGATTGTATGCACTCCAGCACTTACATTAATATGCTGTCAGCGTTCAGGTTTTTTTTTTGTCATTCAATTGCGCGCGCGCGTGAGTGTTTGTGATTTTGTTTGTACGCGCGCGCGCGCGCGTGTGATGTGATTAACTACTACTTTCCGATGACGCCAGCACAGTGGTGTCTTGAGCCAAAGAGTTTTTGATGGCCACGTAAACGGAAAACAACAGGTGCAGTGATTCGATTTTGGTGTCGGTCCTCGGAATCCCAAAGTAATCTGAAACATCCAATCATTCGATTTAATTAGTGCGTTGTACCCGAGAATTGCGAAACGAAAAGAAAACCTACGCAAAAAAAAAATAAATAAATTTTATATTAAGACAGGTAACGTTGCGTTGTGTTTCCGGTTGACTTGCTAGATATGAAAATAAAATCATGCCAAATGTTTTAACGAATACCTATGGTGCGTGGAAACCAATAGCAGGTCGGCAGTATTACAAGATAACGAAACATCAAAGAAGTACATTAGCAAATTATGTTTTAATATATATATTTTTCAGTTTTACGCAACGAATGCTAAACTCATAAACGTACTACTATTTCCCCGGGGTCCCAGCTGCGAAACCATATTTTGACACGAGAAACGAGTTTGAACACACCTAAATTCATATTCATACGGCTATTAGTTGCCTCGTATAACTATAACCGTATTTCATTTTCCTATATAATATTAAATGCCTTCACGGAAAACGTTTATACTTCAACCGGACAACCATGACGGTTCATGTATGTGATGGGAGGAATAATAAGTGTTAAATATAGTTGTCGTAAAAAAAAAAAAAAAAAAAATTCGTACGCAGGTATACAAGGAAGGAATATTTTCATAATACAGTTAAATTTAAACGAAAATCGATCAAGGGGTGTACACTTGTACGATACGTGTAACAGAATATCATCACATACGTTTCTCTTATATATTCTTTTATATTTCAATTTATTCGCAAGATCAAACAAAAACTTCACCATTGTTATCGGGTCGAGAAATTTCAATAATAAACAATTATTACATCAACATATGGTAGCTTAAATATCATGCGTGTCCTACATACTCCTGTTTGGACAATAAAGTTCTATTGTCCTCTCGCAGTTGTAATGAATACTGATAATTGACGCGTACGCAGTGCAACAAGCAATACGCGAACCCATAACGTGTAATACCGCGTTGTGTTGTACAACGATTATTGTTCGTATGTGTACCAATTTTGCAAATAATTGAATCACGTACCGGAAACGTCATCAATTAAAGTCAATAAATCTGCGTTTTCGAAATCCGGCATTTCTTTGTCCCGCTTGTCGCCGCCCGTCCACGACTCCATTATCGTTTCTACGTCTGGCATTTTTCTGTCGACACGCATTAAATGAAAATACATCATTTGAACATTGCATCGCACCGTCAATACGTGTGATGTGATGTCGTGTACACCGGACGGCACTTACACAACTGCGCTATGTTTATAATATTAATGATTATTGGTTGTACGCACTTGGAATAGAAGAACGTCGAAGACTTTCCACGGTTCAGCTCGTTTATGTCACGTATCCACTGCTCCACGACTTTTGGATTCTTTTCGGCATTTTCTAATCGCTTCACTACCTATGAAGTTTAAAAATCCAACATAATAACGCATAGTACAAATCACGTGTGTAGGTTTTTGTCACGTGACTATGGCGTATTTGAGGGTGGCGAAGAGGGCATTCGCCACCCCCCCCCCCCATGGCTCGTATTTTTTTTAAATATAATACATTAATTTATTTGAAAAATGTAATATACAAATAATTAAGAATATAAATTACTATTCTATCATTATAACAGGAACATGAGCTGTAGGTAATGAACTGTAAATTATTTTTAAGTTTGTATTGAGGAAAAATTAGTTTCGCCCCCCCCCCCCCATGGCCACAACACAAATACACTCTTGGACTACGGTAGCGTACACACCTGTAAGCAATGTAAACAAATGAATACAATGTCAAGTGTCTACGCACATAATTAATATTTCTAATTCATAACATGACATATTATTTTATATAACTGATGCACATTGTCGCATCGGTATTAGTTTACGAGTCTTGTTTTTGAATTTTGGAAGTAATCACATATGTATGTGACACGCATTAATTAAAAAAAATAAAAAATAAAAACAAGGCAGTGCCGTTACCAGGGAGGAGGGGGTACGGAACTATTTTACCTAAGGACCCAGTTTAGGAAAATTTAAAGGGAGCCCCTTGGATTACAGATCGATAAATACTCGGCATTGCTCATTACACATTATTGATTTTAATATGTTATTAAATCCGCCTCCGAATTAATTTTCCTCAGATCCTGAGAATCCTTTGGATGGTCTTACCTATACGTGTTTACAATATAACATTTTACATTATTACTATTATTTGTTGTCGTTACGCGTCATGTTTCATTACCAGTGATTTGGATAACGACTTAGACGACGCCCGGAGCTGCAAGTTCAACAGGCACGGATCGCTCTGGTTGAGGCTTGGTTCGTCCAAGTATTCCAATCCTAAACCCACTTGCACAGAAGGATCGGGCGCGATCACTTTAATGAACGCATCGGCATCTCCGACGGCTGGCAAGTAGTCCGGTACGAATGGTTGAAGTCTGAACTCGAGTTTGGTCTTTTGAGGGTAGTACCTGAACGACACGTGACATGTATGTTAAAAAACATTTTCGAGAACAATATTGATGAGTATATTTTTACATTGATATGTATTTGAATACGTCCTTAATGTCTTGGGACAAGTGCAAGAGATCGACGTCCTTATTGAAATCCCTATAAACACGGTAAAAGTAAAAGTTTATCTACTAAAACAGAAAAAACTCACAAACTGTCGTCTTATTATTATTAAATCAGATCATGATTTTTTTTTTCCAAATGGCATGTTCGAAAGCAAAATGAGCGTATAAATAAATATATCTTAACATATATTTATTGGTAATATATTTGGTATGCGTATCAATTTATTATTAATAAATGTAAAGTTGATATATTCATGCTATATTATATATTCCGTTTAAACTATTTATTAAAAAAATCTACTAATATATTAAAATAATTAAAAGGTATGATTGAAAAATGATCATATACCGAAAAAGGTAAATTATCTTTCATATGAAGGATTAAAAATAATTACTATACATATAGTATGTGGTCAAATTAACAATAAGAAAATAATTCTACATTATTTTATTATTATTGTTCAAATAAAAGATAATTTTATCATTTAGTTTTACTCTTATATAAAATTTCAAATCTTATATCAATTTAATATAAGTACCTATTGGAAGTCAAATCGCAACTATATGAGTTAAGTTATACCCATAACTTCATTATTTACTTGTTTAAGTTACATTTCTCATCATCATCATATATATGCATACAAAATGTGCCAAAAAATATGGTTTAATAATAAAGTGTGGTATGTACTTTGTAATATTTATATTCATAAATTATTATGCTTCATTAATTTAATTATTACAAATATTCACATAACGTAACAAAATACATGACAATATCTGTTTATATAAGATATTTTAATTTTTATATGATATTAAGATTGCTGAGGAAAGAATTATCACTAATTATATAGATATTTAAGACTGTTTTACATGAACTAAACGATACTGAATGTATAATTAATGTATAAAGCAGCAAAAAATAAAATAATGTCTAACAATTTTGCGAAACTTGATGCGACATTATACATTTATTGTAATTTATTAATAAGACACACGTAACTGAATAAATTTAATATGACTTGTCAGCGTAACATTATTTAAAGTTTTTGAATTTTAGGAGAGGTTCGAACTGTCTATAACTATGTAACTCCAGCGGAAAATATAACTTTTTAATTATTTTCACGTATAGACCAGCCTATGTTATTACACGATTATAAATGTTTTACAAATCAATTTCTAAGCCAATGCAGTAAGACCAAATCAAAGGAAAAACGATAATATTCTCGTAAAAAATTACAACTTTTAATTCTCTTGTGCACCGTTTAGGAGTAAATATATGCAAACGTCATAATAAGTGTGTCATAACAGTTTTGCAATAACATAAGGTTTGAACTCGTTCGGTTACTTAATTTTTTTTTTTTTTATCCGAAATGTCAGTATATATTTTATTAGAAAAACGCATATGGCGGTGGCGGTGTTTCCGATCCGATAACCATGACTGCGAATACTTGCGAAAAACGAACAGCAATACGATTTACGATATTTTTTTATACGTTTCGGAATCGCGTCTCGAAAACGAGAATCGATTTCCCGGAAAAGGTATAAACCGACGGGAGACGATAAAATACGATTTTGGCCATTCAACCTCTGAGCCTCGTGCACGTCGTAGTCGTCGTCTGGGTCTTCTTTAGCCGCCTCGTCCGGGTCTGCGCAATCGACGGCCCGAAGCCTGGACCGTGACCTTCGACCCGAACCGCTGGACATCTGCGACAGAACGCGTAAAATGAACACACGGGTCGTAAACCGTTACCGGCAGTCGATCCTGGGACCAGACCTTACCAGGAGTTTCCGCTGCTTGGCGCTGGGCGTCCTCAGGTCCCGGCTGCTGTCGTTGCCGATGCTGCTGCTGCTGCTGCCGCTGTCGTCGCTGCCGCTGTCCACATCCTCGGCATCCCTGACGTCGATCTCCTCGTCGTACATGACGGGTGCGTGCGCGATTCACTAAACACGGTACGGTATCCCTGGCACTGCGAACAGGGTCTCCAGGGTCTCCGGAATGACCACGCTCGGCTCGTCCGCCCGATGTCGTCGGCCGCATTGTTTTGACAGGCCGTTGCCGTTGGTTACAACCGTCGTGGATCGATCGCCTCGTGTTTTCGGTACTCCTCGACAAATCGTCAACTCTCGACCGGGAAAATATTAGTCCGCGGTGATATTAGACGGTCATTACAAGTCTTCCGCCGATTTTCGGTACAGACGGACATTTATTAACGTTTGAGCTTCCGCGAACCAAACGGACCTGTAGGACCTATGTGTTTTTTTTTTTTTTATTTTTTTTTTTCAAAACAATTCGTTTGCCGTAGAAAATAGCCGGACGAGTTGCGTTCGTAGGCAAATACCGTTCAGGAAAAGTGCATTCCGATTTTTAATGTTTCGACAGATTTAATAGATAATAGAGAAAGTCTAAGTGTAATGGCATTATTCCCGATACCACTTTAAATATGATATTATCTTATCGTGGATTGCATAACTTTGCTAAATTGAAAATAAATACAAACCAAAAGAATTTTATCGATAAGGATTTTTCATCGATAATCGACTATAACGAAGTAGATATAATGTACACCGTCGCAGGTAATCCGCTTGTACGGCTGCAACATAACGACCGAATTACGTACCTAGATTTAATAACTACTGTTCTGTAAATGAATCGTAAAAAATTGTTACCGAACGTGTAAACATAAACGTACGGTAATACAAATAAAAAACACCTTTCCATAAGATACAATCATCGTTTGTATACGTTTTCAATACCTTATTTGGTCGACAATAACCAATTACATTCGATTGAAACGGGTTACATGAATTATTTCACTATTCGTCGGTGGTTGACTACTTTTAATCGATCGAATTTAATTTTTATTATTCAAAAATAAATAACATTTTACTTATTACTATGCGTTTTAGTTTTTTGGTAAAATGCACGTATTAATTAAGACACATTTTGTTTAGGTTAGAGTATATTCTATAATCAATACCGTAACTTATATCTAAAAAACGGATTTTAGGTTCTTAAGAGCTTAAAATATGATGCTAATGTGCTCTAAAATAACCCTAAAATAATCTCTAAATATCCTTTAAACTTGTAAATATGCAGATAATATGCTCCAAGAAAACTCTTAAATATTGTCTAAATATTCTTTAAACTTGTAAATATGCGATAATATGATTTTTTTTTTCTTAAATTGTTCAATTAAAACATTAAATTACTGTTATGGGCCATTTCTTAAGTAACAGGTAAATTATTTAAATATAAATATTTAAAACAGTTCATACATAGGAGTATAAATATAATAAAATTATTTAGTTAAAACAGAATAATCAAATAAAAACAATGAACAACTTGTATGCACCATTTCTTGGTAAAATATAAACTATTTAAATGGAAAAAATTTATAACAGTTATGTTATCCCATGTATGGACATGGGAATATAAATATAACAATTAAATATTTTTTCCCAGAAATATCACAACTCGAGAAATTAATAAAATATTTTTTTTTTTTTATGAACAATAATTGAATATATTCAAAAATATGAAAAATAGGCTAAATATTCTCTAATGTCCAAAATATACTAAAATATACTAAATAAATGTTTTCTTACGAACTCTATGATGGATAAATCGTCCACATTTTTTATCCTCGTAAATCTGCATAAACCCAATAAAAATATGTAAAAACCTAAAGATCCGCTCTCTACTTATATCAATTCCACAGGCGCTCAAATCACGTACAACGTACACAATATACTTGAATGTATAAATAGTTGTAAGGTATACAATATTTAAGGGAACATTATTAAAGTGTAATAAAATGGTGGCCACTTGTTGTTAGTGTGCTACTTGTGTTGCTGTCGCTATGAACAGAAGGAACAAATACGTTTGATGAAATTAATTTGTAATATAAAAAACATTGTGTTGACAAGTACTCAGTTACATACCGTATTATATTTAAAATAAGTATTTAACAATATATATTATATTTATGATGCATATAACTTCAATGATTTTGTAAATCGACTAAAGAAATGAATAAATCAAGCTAAAATTAATATTTAGTTATAAATGTATGTATGGTAGTAAACTTACTCCTTTAATACTATATTTATGTGGAAAACTGATATTTTAATAATGTTACTAAAATTTTATTTACTTTATTGTAAAAGCATTGACTCGATTTACGTTTTACTAATTATAACCATCAATATTTTATTGACATTTTTATAATATCATTAATCATAGTTATTTTTTTAATGATAAATTGTATTTAATGTGATATCAGTAATTCGCATTGTTAAAATATTCTAAAATCGTTGTAAGGAATATAATTATTTATTTTATACTTATGAGAGTACATATTATTTAAATATTTCGTAGACGATAGTTAAGAATTATTCGTCTGTATTAGTTTTTTATCCATATTTCATTTTTTTTTTTTTTTTTACAAAAAAGTTGAACAAATTAAGAAAATTAAATTTGTCAAAATTATTTTTAGAAATGGCAGAACAGGTGCTAAGGAATAGAGTGAATGCGCCTTTAGAATGAATTACTATCATTTATTTATTAAAATTAAAACAATCCAGTCTAAATCATAAGTTAATTACATTCACAGTATTTACATTTAAAATAGTTATTAAATAAATATAACAGCTCGAAATATGTAAATCTGTAGAAAACGATGGACGAAACTATTCGCTTCTCAGTTAAAAAAATAACTCATTAACAAAACAAAGTGAAATGTTCAAGACTCTAAGTTGTATTGAAACAAACAGCTTACTCGTACAGACCCATTAAAATAAAATTGAATTCCTAATATAATTAACTTGTTCACAAAGGTCTAAACTATATAATTACAAATTGTAATGAGATATTTTTACACTGATCTCGTGATTGATGTGTTTTATGGCGAATGCCATTTCAAAATATAAATGCATTTATAATAAATATTTAACAATTGAACATAAATGTATTCATTAAAGTTAATAATATTCAATAGTGACGTTTCAATAAATAAATATATGTATGTATCACATACCTTTAACTTTTTTATTAGTAATTAAACTTCACAATAAGAAAATAATGTTCACAAGACATTTAATGTTTAAAGATTGAACATACTTCGTTATCTCTAATAAAAATGCATATGCACAATACACAGGGAATTTATTAATTAAATGCGTGCAAAATGAAAATAAAATTTACCATCTATAGGTTACTATAATACATACCGTCTCTTAATAAGAAGTGTACTGTAAACTTGTTATAAACAAGCTCAGATGAAAGTTAAACATTTAACTTTATTGATGCGGACGATTATTTAAACTACAAATCCAAGGATTACAATAGTATTTACCTTTACATTCGTTTTTTTTTTTAACTTCAATGCAAACACATCCAGGCGTATAAATTGAAAAAAACATTAAACAATATCATAAAAAGGAAGATCGTGACAATTTCTCGTATAAAGTACCATGTATTTTTTTTTTTTTTTTTTAATACATACCGATGAACCAATTTTATATTCACGACATCTATAATATTATTTCTCAACAAATATTATAATCTATAATAATTCCATTGAAGTAGCTACATTAAGAATATTAGTACTATAATATATTGTTTCTTGTTTTAAAATATAATTAATTATTTGTAAGTGATAATACATTTTAAATAAAACACGTATCACGTTATCGATTTTTTTTTTCGGGTTCATGGTTACACGCAGTGTAATTTTTTTGAGAACATAATATACTCTTAATGATATTATCTTAAATATGTTACACATTTAAGACTTTTAATTAAAAACAATATTGGAAATTGTAGGAAATAAAAGATTAATAGATTTTGGAACAAAAAAATTGTACGATCATGTTGAATAAAAACGTGAATTTGTCTGCACATTCTTAACTGTAATAATAATTTAAGTGTTATATTTTTATTTTATATAGAACAACAGTTAGAAACTGCTGTACAAAAATATATACGTTTTACGTTGACTTGTAAAAAATTATCTTAGATGTTTCTATATAATTGAAGTTTATATTGAACTATATTTTATAAAAAAAATATATTAATTTCACTCGTTGTAATTTATAACATTCAAAATACTGAATGCAATCGTCTTTAATAATTTAGCGTTGTATGCTCGATATTTCCGTGACTGAGTTCGACAAAGAATCATCGGAACATGAATATATGATTGGGAAAATGAAGATGGCAACGAAAAACAACGGAAGAACAAAAAAAAAAAGATTTATAGCAAAATAGTGGACTGTATAATAAATAAATCTTAAAAACTAAAATAACATTTGTCGGGACGGAGGGGCCCTTATATTTAGGTGAAACTTAACACTATAATATTACAAAATGAATATCACCGGATGTGTCCTAAGTTAAATTCGTGATGGTTTAATGGATGTTTTCGCCAGTGATGAAGCCGATGTATTGGTGGCGTCGAGGGGGGTGTATACGCAACAGTATCAACGGTGGCGACATAGTTATGATATTGGCTATATTTAGGTTTTCCAATTCAATACAAACAATAGTGTTTATATTATTTAAGGTGTAAGTTCATTAAGCTCGTATTCAAATGTTGTTCGATGGGGTATACAAGTTTAGTTTGGGCGGGTATCTGTAAATTTGAAAGCCATGACGTCAACTATAACGTTTGAAAAAATAATCCTTATAATGTTATGCGGTAACAAATAAAAAGTGCTCATAAAATTATTATGCAAAATCATTTATGATTTTTTATATAGAATAAGATCAAATTAATCTTATTAGAACAGTTTAGTTTTCTTCAACAGATTTATAATTATGATTTATTTTATTAAACTATTATTTATAAAAGTTTGAAAATTATTATAGTTAAAAAATGTATGAACAAATACAGTAGAATAGTTTAATGCGAGAATCACTACATAATTCGGTCGCATTAAACATTGTAAGATTTACAATTTATATTAATTATAGGATTAATATGTATAAAAACAGTACTGCAGTATAATTTGATTTTAGTATAATTAAAATATAATATAACTAATAGCAATATACTTGACTAATTTCTAGCAAAAAAAACCTAAATTAAAACACTGTATGTGCACTACATTATTTTTTATTCGCAATCTTTTTTTTTTTTTTTAAACATGATCATTTTCTAATTTACTTAAAGCATGAGACAAACACTACAATATAATTTTAGACTGTTCATTTTGAATCATACCCAAGAAAATGAAATATGTTTTTTATTTTTTTTATCACACATCACAAAAAAGTATACTTTATCATCGTCAGGTTATTAAACAAATTATTCTTCTACGTTCTTCGTATGATTATCATCATCCGTGCGGGCCGCTAATATATTTGAAAATCATCGTCTATTTTTACACTTATGATTTCATATCGAAGTTGTTTTTTCCGCCTTTTTTTTATTAATAAAGTTTTCCTGAAAACTGGTCATTAAGTCATTCAAATCTATATTATCAGATCCTGAAGTAATAAGTTCTCTTTGGCAATTATTTCTCTGTTATAAAATCTAGCTTGACGGAAACAATTCCTATATAAAAATACGTAATAATATTAACGATGTAAATACCTTTACTATAGCCCAAATATAAGTAATCATCACTTAAAACGATTTCTTTTGTTTTCACTTTTTTGTCTTGATTTTGCTTATACTTTAGATTTTATTGTTTTCGAGAGCTTATCTTCAATAATTTAGTAATTACGGCTTGGTACAACGGCTGCAAAACTGATGCAATATAGAGCAATGGAAGTACATATGTGTACTGTAATCTTAAAATAATCGAAATAACAGATACCACCTGCAGCGTCTAATGACAAATATTATTTTAGACGCATATAACCAATAGGATAAAACATAAGATAGAAGAGAATCATGGAGAGGATATTTAATGTGGACCAGGAGTCGGCAACCCGCGGCCCGCGAAGTAATTTTTTATGACCCGCACAAAAGTGATTCATTTTTGTGTTTTATTTTTGTTCAATAAAATTTTTCATACAACTTTCATTACTATTCAATTATTTTTTCTTTATGAATAAAATTTAATGTAATCGTTAATAGTTTATGTTTATTCTATATTAGTTATATAGTCAGTTTAATCTATAAAATTGTTATTATTATCTAATCGGAGTCGAAGATAATGATGGCTACACTACTCAGTTATAAGATAAATTAAATATAATTATATATATATTTAAAAATTAAAATTTTAAATATATTTCATCGATGTATTTAATACATATGTATCTAATATATTTAATCTATGGTCATAGTTACTTTGCATTTGTAGTGATTAGTATTACACCATGATTACGCCCGTACGTGTGACTGTTTGCGTTTGTAATAGTTTCATTTTATAAGTAAATCCAAACATTATGGCAACTAAAAAAAAAAAAAAAAATTGTTATGAACATTGTTTTTTTTTTAATAATTCTTGGGTTGATTTATACTTTTTCGTCGAAAACAAAGGTAAGCCATTATGTTTAATTTGTCAAAAAATTACATTTTTTCTTAAAAGCAATTTTTTCCGGTAACATTCGTATATTTTACACTCATATTTCTATGTAAAATAATCAAAGTAGCAATACAATTATCAATATATAACATGTGTAATTTTTTTTTTTTTTATGTGGCTCTTGATAAAAATTTGAAAAAAAAATATGGTCCGCATGGTTCAAATGGTTGCCGACCCCTGATGTAGACTAATATATAGATTGAATACTTAAAAAAACAAAACCAATATTATTATATACCCTGTCGTACATACTAAACGATAATTTTTAACACGTAAATGTGGGATAATATGAATTTTGGATGTATTGGACAGTACACGACGTGTAAACCGAAGACATTCCAAACGATTTCTACTATATGTCGCGTAATAATAAAAAATAAAATTATGATTAATAATAAATTGATCAATCAACTAAATATTTTCTTCTACTATTGCACGTATGAAGTCTAAAATATATCATATCTCCCTTATTCTTTTTTTCTGGGAAAATTAATTTATGTACGCGTAAACTGTACCTAGATATAATATTTTACATTTTTCTAATAAAATGTTTGAACATTATGTTCAGCATCACCACTCATCTGTATTCCGTTATGATGCACTAGGTCATAAAATAATTACAAATGAGTAATTAATTTTTTTGTTTTAAATTCACAGTTAATAAACCACCATTAGTAGAAATAATTATAATAACTATTTAAAATTATACTTCGCCTGACATTGTGTTTATCAAAATAATAACCTAGGATGGTCTAAACATTTGGTTAAATTTTAATAAATCCAAATAAACCGTCATTTTATTATGATGTAGTAAATCGTAAAATTTACCGGTAAAATAGACTTGATTTAGGTATTTAATATAATTGTGTAAAGACATTGAAGACACTCGATATTGCACTTTTTTTTAATTTTTAACTGTTATTATGTAATTATATACGTGAAAGCCTAAGTTAAAATTTATTTTCAACTGGTATAATGAAAAAGAAATTGCAAATGAACAAACTAATAATCAACACGATCTATGAACATTATAATCATTTCAATTAAAAAAAAAAAAAAAAAAATATACGTAGAAACTCATCAACTTATACCTACTTTCACCAAATATATTTAACTCATTGAATAGTTTTTTGGACTTTTCAAAATAAAAGTGTTGCATTGTCATAAATATTTATCAAAATTGCTGAATTTTATAAAAATATATCTTGTGATGAAATATTATTCATTAAAATTTAATATGTATATTAATATTTTGATACAACAAATCAAAATTTTATCTAAAAACATATCACTATTTATGTAGTAAATATGTACCTATTGTGTACAAATTACGAGTTGAAAATATTTTTTTTTGTTAAAAAAAATTAAAAAAATATATAAATACATCTTTGTAATTTATTAAACCCCAGGTCCAAAGTTTCAAATGAATTATAGTTGATAAATCGTGGACACTAAAAACTGATCATAATTTTCATTCATTATTATTGTTGTGTTGGCTATTCAACACTAATGGTTGTATACTTATTATCCTTTTAAGTTAATCGAATACAATTGGTATGCTTAAATACTTTTTCTGCTATCTTGTTCTATATTACCCTACTCACTGTTTATTTTTTTAGAATTATTAATAAAGACAAATTAGTGATAATATACATTTGCAAACACAATGTTAAAAATAAATAAATTAAAATATGAAAGTTTATTGGACCGTTAGTCTTCTAGGTAGAAATAATGGTGCCATCGCCATTAGCAAATATAGACCAGTGAAACAATCATACTCTGAGTTTTATTACATGTAGCAATATATTATTGAACAAGTAAAGTATAGGTAATATTAAATCAGAGATGGACAAAATGAATATGTTCACGAGCTATTAAATAAGTAGAATTAAATTTTTTATAATTTGATCTAAATAATAATGATAATTATTATTATTTTTTTTTATTTAATTGTATGCCATATAGAAAAAAAAAAAAAAAATTAAAATAATAAGTAAATTTTGGTTTTGATAATAAAACAGGAGAAGCAAGTTGGCTACCCATGGTGTAGAGACCTATTACATTAGTATTGGAGGTGTTACCATTGGGTTTCTTCCTCAACACGATATTCATGCTACTTTATTCTATGTAAATATATCAAATTTGCTTATTGTTATTATTGTATACAGATTGTAAATTGTCTTTCTTAATAAAAAAAAAAAAAAAAAAATAATAATAAGTAAATTTTGGTTTTGATAATAAAACGCGAGAAGCAAGTTGGCTACCCATGGGCAAATCATAACGTTATAACATTACACATATACCGTACTTTATTTGGTATTAAGATATTTTACGCTTTTTACACTTAACTGCCATCAAAATTTTCTACGCCTCACATATTCAAATCAAATATATTCATAGAATCTATAATTCTTATTCATGTAAATATCTTTCAAGGTCCGCATAAACCTGTAGCATACAAATTTAGGGTGGTTCCAAACCTTACTAAATTCGCATCACCCAATTTTTTTCAGAATTATCCTTTCGCACGTTATCACATCTGACTCCGACTACGTTTAAAATAACTCTCAACGGAACGATTTAAAAATAGAAAATATCAATTATTATAAATATAGTTGTTATAAACTTTCTCTAAAGGCCTGTAGATACACCCGAAAATTTTAATTTCTTAACTTTCAACTCCAATCTTCTCTAATAACTGATCCGTTAACTAGAATAATGTACTCCCACATGATTCCGTGACCTTTTACAAAAGTAGTAGTACAAAAAAAAAAACGTTTAAAAAAAAAATAGAAATAAAATTAAAATGATAATTCAAAATTCTTCATGATCAGTTATTATTTGTACAGATTATCATACTTTGTATAAATTATTCATGATTAGAATATTACATTTCTATAGGGTCTCCCTCCTTTGAATACTTATTTTTTTTTTCATTTCTCTTTTTCATAATTTTTATTCTATATATATTTTGTGTACGTACAGATTGTATAAAATATCCTATTAGGGAAAACAAACCTTTTTTTTAGTTGAAATTATTGGAAAAATGTCGGAAGTAGTTAAACGAATTATTATTTTTAGGGCACACAACATAATTTGTAAATGAAATAATAAATATCGTGATACAAAACGAGATGAGTGTTTAATGGGCAGCTTTTATATTTCATATCTTAAGAACATTAGTTATGTTCAATATACTCATGTCATTTTCATCATTTTCACTCATCTAACATTTATAAAAACTCTCGTGAAACTTTTGTGAAACCGTCAAATTAATCTGGTTATTAAATCGGATAGGAATAATGAGTACCTATTTAGTTTTAATCTATTTTTAATTTGCAAATTTAGTCCGATTTCAATCGTCCCCGCGCGTGAAGATATACATCATATTTTCTATCGTGTAATCGTGTAAGCTATCATTCACACCTAGCTAAAACCAGTTTTACTAATACGTCGTGGTGTAAAGTCTATATGTTAGTTTCAAAAAATCGAAAATCCAATAAAATAATCGCGTTAATACTAATGTCGAAGAGAAGTTTTTCGTTTTAAGTTTTTAAAGTTTTTTTTTAAATTTTTTCATATTCTTAAAAAAAAAAAACATGAACATATTCTTCCCAGGATAATATAATAAAACAATTAAACAGTAAATTAATACGGCGATGGTTTTTATCAATCATTGCATGCGAAATGAAACAATTAGTATTCAACACATCCCGTCCGGCGGACTTTCGACCACTTCAACCACTTCAACCACTTCAGATATACACAGTATGTGTTAAACTTCAATTCTTCCACTATCAAAATAACTGACTCATACGTATTGCATTTAAATTATTTTACTTGCAAATTTATTAAGCATCAGTTTTATTGTTCTTGCGAGGTTACGTGCTCACGTAAGTTACTATTATGAAAATTGAAATTATAAAATAAAATACTATCCAAAAACGAATTTGAATCGACATTTATCATTTTTCTGTTAGGCTTCCTGACATCACAGAATCATATGACAATATCTACACAGCACCACGTCAAACTCAGATGTCATCAGCTTTTTCACCAAATTATGTTCCATTATTATGAACTAGTTCATTATATGTTGCTAATCTACCCGTATATCTGATATCATTGTCAAATTTTAAAATTAAAATTAAAAATAATATGATTAACAAATTTAATTAATTAATAGAATAACGAATGTATTGGTTCAATCTACATGCAGATGTGGAACTAAGAATTTTCACGCTCAGGCAAAATGTAAAAATTGTGACCCATCATATACCAAAAATAAAACATCTTTCTCTACGATTTTTTTTAATAATTAGCATACAATCATACTTATTGAGCTTAAAACTCATTATCTGTATCTATAAGTTTATTTTTTAATGTGAGATTAGAATAATTTAAATTATAGTACTTTCAATTCTAATCAGAACCGGCTTTAGATACGATCGACGAGTCCGACGGTACAGGGTGCCAAGATCAAAAGGGCGCATGAGAGGCTTCAAAATTAGTATTAAATCTGATCAATCATTGGCGACGCAAATTATCTATATATCTAAAAAAAAAAACGTCACTATGTGATTCAATATAAATTTGATTATTATTATAATTGTCGTCATTTATTATTCTATCGACATGCAAGGATTGTCCATACTTGTAGGTACAATTACAGTTTTATACACTATCGCTGTATTATTACAATCATTATTATGTTTGTTTTATGAATGATTTACAAATATGTGGCAAATATGCACGTTTGAAAAATCACTTTAAACATTTTTGATTATGAATAAGGCATATGTTATAATATGTATAATAAGGTCCCTCCAGCTCTTAAAATGCTGTCTATTTAAGTTATATGTCTTAGTCGTTTAAGATGGAGGATTGCCAAAATATTTCTTGCACTAAGCGCTGAAAGAGCTAAAACCGGCTATGATTCTAGTATACAAATTAATTAAAAATGTCTGTATTATTTACATTCAATATGTATGTGTTATAACTATAAAACATATTTATCATAATTATAAAAAATATAATAATTCTAGGATACACATGAATATTATTATAAATGTACGAACAATTTTAAGCAACAGGCCTTAAAAATCGAACCTTAATTTCACGTGAATGCATAGGAGAATGCATAGGAGCATTAGACAAAATTATATTTGAATAATGAAAGTGACTGATAAAATATTTATTCAGTTTATTATGAAATGTAATAATATACTCGTATAGATAGTACAATAGTACGTGAAACTCAAATAAGAAAGATATAAAAAATAACTAATTTAACTAATTAAAAAAAAAACATATATATATATATTGTAATAAAAAAAAAAAAATGAATTTCTTACATCGTTCAACATTTAAAATCTATAGGTGTATAAAATATTTAGAAGATAATCAAATTTGTACAAAATGCTTAAAATACACTATACATTTTATATTTAAGATAAAAATTTCCAATTATCTTACAACTGGCCTTAAATCAGGTTTTTTTTTTTATGCACTTGTATTAATGTTATTAAACATTAAAATTATTAAATATTTTAAATATTTTCAAAAAACATGTTTTCATTAAAATATGAAAGAAATTGTATAAGATCTAAATGATATTACTGATTCAAATTATACTAATAAAATAAGAAAAAAATGATTCCGTATTATATTATTATTATATTATACAATAAACTATTGTATAATATATTACATCGTATTATATATAAACTCGGTGCTTTTTTACATTTTTTTATCCGATAATCAAGATATTCGAGTAAAATAGTGATGTTTTATTTCAAATAAAATTAATTAATAATTTTTTATTATTTTAATATTGTGTTTGACTCATAGGTCATGGGTAATTCATTAACAAAAACAAAATTTTAAATAATTTAGTCAATTTCGAATTTATTTTTTTTTTTTATTCTTGTGTCAAACACGATTCATAAATATCACATAAAATCTGTATCTATTATACATTAGGATTAAATCAATAATTTGATTAATTACACGCATCACATTAATCCGTTTTTGATATTTATTGCTGTGTATTTATTAATAGTATACCACATTAGTTATTCTCATGCGTTTCAAACTGATTTGATTTTATAATCAGATATAATATTTTTATCTGAATACATGATATAATAAATAGGAACTCATAAAAACTTTCCAATGTTCTATATTAACCCACACTGCACAATTTAACTCAAATAACAGTATTAACAAACGCCATATTGTTTATTTTTCATTGCCAACAGTATTTACTTTAAATTATTATAATCTCGTACTTTTATTATTTTGAACTCTTAATGACATTACAATAATTTACATAGTATCATAAATCAACGTAATTCGTTTAACAATTTTAACTTAGTATTTACCAGATATTTCACACAACCCAACTGCATTATACTGGACAATATTTAAATAATGTCGTAAAAACTGGTTCGCTGTGTTTTCTTAAAAAAAAAAAAGAAGAAAAATGTGAATAGATAGAGTAAGCCGACCAACAGAAAAACGAGTACGTATTATAATAATATAGTATACGTTGTGATATAGCGCCGAAGCCTTCTTATCATAAACATATAATTACTGTTATTAAAACGGTATTGTTACAACAGTCGTGCGCAAAAATATCTTTTATTAATCTTAGCACCTAATAAAACGATACCATTTTGTGAAGTATTCCACTTTGAATTGTTATAGATTTTTCAAAGCATACTTCGATTGTTACACATTAAATACCTATAGCCAGATAATAATTATACTATCAAAACTGTAATGTCATCATCTCCCATCGATAAGTATCAAATAAAAGTATCAACATTTCATCTTAATGTGTCAGCTCATGCTGTTTTTGTTCGTCGTATACATTATATTCAAACAAACGGTTAGCAAAGGTCGCAATGGCTATGGAGTCAAATTTTTTCCTTCGTTTTAATTTTTAATCATTTTGTTTTTTACGATAATTGACATTCATTATAATTCATTGTTTTATCCAATCACTAAATGTTAGTTTCATCTTATTTGCATTGTGACAAATCTCTAATCCTTCTATTATAATTTAAATGATAAGTTTTAAATGTAATTTAATTGTGTATTCGATTTTTCTGCTGTTGTACCTATAGTGTTGTATACTTGAGACATTTGAAATTATGATTAAATAATATATCACCGTATACACACATTTTTTTTAGAAATTATTCACTTAAATGTACTCAAATAAATGTATATATATATATATATATATATATATATATATGTTACTGTCACAGTGTATCACGCGGTTTTGTATATAATGACTAGGCATTATATAAAATGACAAACACATTTTAGGTAATGTATTATTAGTTCAACCAGAAATTATTTTTGCAGATAAAAGTAATTTATGTTAGATCGATAAGAAGTATCGGTATGATTTCAAATTATATCAGTATTAACCAATGGCCCCAGTCGCCGAGGCATTGTCATCAATAAAAAAAAAATATATATCAGTATTAACTATTATGTGTTAGTCTGTGAAACTATGCTTAGGTGTGCAAAATATTTTATTAAAATAAAATGGAACTTTTCTCCCCACTTTCACTAAAATATTTGAAAAAATACTCTTTAAAAGCTTATTAGCATTATCGGACAAATCCAACATCATTCCAAACCAATTCAGATTTAGATAAATTTAATTCAGATCCAAGCACTCCACCATACCCCAACTTCACCGCACTGTCAACTTAATTTTTACTAGCATGGAATCAAAACTTTACTGCACGACTGTACTCCTTAACGTGGCTCAGGCCTTCGATAGGGTTTGGTTTGGTTTATATGAAAGATCGCAATTTACACTGTGCAAAAGAAATCTTCATTGCTAAGATGACATTCCACTTGAAAAAGAAATTGCATTGCGATCAATCGTGACTAAGCAGTCAACAGGAAGTGGACAGGGATTTATTAAGTGCTTGTCTTTAACAAAATTCCAAAATAAAAAATGTAAGTGTTTAAAAAAATATTGTTTTTTGCAACTCAAAATGTCATTCCAGTTTATCTTGTTGTAATAAGTAATTAATATTCTATGATAAAAATAATACCTTTCTCTTATATTAATAAAATAATTTTAATATTCAATTTAATTTAAACAACTTTACTTATATAATTATTGAATTTTATGAAATGTTTAGACATTGTACAAAAAAATGATTTCCTAATTATTATTACATTGCTTAAAATCACGTTGTCATTTTTTATAATGTTTAGACATTTTATAAGATAACCAGTCAATATATACACAGACATAAATTATTTTTGCTTTGCCCATAATTGTACAGTATCCTATAAAATGACTAGACATTATATAAAATGACTGAATTTTATGCTTTGACTGTAACATATACATATGGAAAAACTACAAAGGTGTTTATGGGAAAACATAAAATAAAATATTTTTTTTTGAAAAACCCCATCTACGACAATTCTGGTTAAACGATCAGAAAAACAAAACATTTAAAACTAATACGAAACCATCGGCCTTTTAGTTGACTTTTAAAATAAGTAGTTCGATTAATGTGATTTCCGAATTGATCTCGTACGCACGCGAGTCGTATAAGGTGTTCACGCCTCAACTTGGAGTCTCGCGTGCGGTTAAGAATTCCGGTATAAATTTCCGCTTGTTTTTGAACCGTACTGGTACATATCCATATCGTATACCGTGTACCCACAAGTCCCACACACTGCACACGCCCATTTTTCAGTCGTGTGTATCGAAAGCGCTCGTTTTACTAATCCGGTTTCTCGGCGCACAACAATAGCGGCCATTATCATGATTATCAACACACCAATGCCGCGCACTTCAACGCCGCGACGCGCTGCAGGGTAAACGCGGAATTCTCGCGGCACGATTTATGATAAAAGGTCGGTTCGGCAAAATCGTTCGAGGCGGAAGCCCAACAGGGTGTTTTTTTTTTCTCGCTCTCCGCCAAGCTCGCCGTTTCGACTTTCCCGCAAATTACGCGTTCACGACACTAACACGGGACGCATACGCGCGCGTTATAATCCCAATTGACGTATTTTTTCTCTTTCAACCGCGATGACCTTCTGGTTATCACCGAGATTTTTACACACACACACACACACATCTCGTTCGTGGTTTTATTTCTTTCCCATTATATGCACCTCACTCGTCGGAGACAATCTAGAGCAGCGTTACCGCTAACAAGCGGACCGCTAACATGAAAATGAGTCCTCGATCGTTTCGTCGTTCGGTTCTCGCGGCTCCTAGACGAACGTATTGAGCGAGTTACGATACACAAAACGTATCTAAAATAACAATAAACATTGTGCACGACGTATTTTGGCAATTTATTCTGTGTGCACAACAAATTAAAGCGACGTCGTAACGATAGTTACACGGTTATTAGTGTACGCATATACGTAATATTGCTGAGTGGACACTACGTTTCAACTAGGCAATACATATCATATACCACTATTGTAAGTCCTGTTACGACTAGTACCGCGTATGTTCGGCTACAACGACTATCCGGTGTAGGTGTGCTGAGCTCCCTATTGTTTTGATGTAAAAACTCTTACCCGTACGTTATGTTTTGTATTAAACCTTAATAATCATCTGAACGAATCTGCATAATTTAGCATTATTAAGATCCTTTCATGCTCCCGAGTTACGGCAAGATATATTCAAAAGGACTAGAAAACCTTTCTTGAATATCATATATTTAATTGGTCACCCCCGATCACATTACATATTGGTGGAGGCGCCGGACAATATGCCTAATCGTTTTGTCATTTGGAATTTGCTTAAACACCATCTGCGAATTAATTAGCACCGAAATCGTAATGTTAATATATGTTGGTACCTACTACCCATCTATTTTTAATTTTTAATAGTTATAATTTTTAACAATAAATAAATAAAATAAACGTGCGTGCAATAAACATTTAGTTCCATGATATTCATTTTAGTAAATATAATACAATACAAATGTAAAACATAACATTTTATGAACATCGTACATCTTCAAAAAATTCCATAAATATTTTTGAGATTTTATATATTAATGATGACGTACAAAACGTATTATTATTTTCATATAAGTAAAGAGTTTCTAATAAAAAAACTTCATGAGCATTCTCTTTAAAAATACATTAGCCATCTTCTATCTAAGACGGCTATATTCCGTACGTTAATTATAGACAAAATGCTATAAGAAAAAAAATAATAATAATAATCAAATAACAACGCCAAAATAAAATTATATGGGTTGGTAATATAGTAAATCAATATTCTTCTAATAACACGGTATGAATAATAAATATATATATAAATTAATGAGGTTATATTTTTAAGGCCCGCAAAAATGTTTACAGAAAACTAGAAGTTAGATTGACCGTATACCTATTCGAAATATTATAAATATATTTTTTAAAACCATTATATTCATTTTTTTTTATAAAAATCTATTCGATTAATATTTTTAAATTACAAAGCTGAGTAAAGTGCTTATTTCGGAATAAATAAATGAAAAAATAATTCACTATTGTAAACACAATTTTGTTCTTGTTTAGTATGTTCGTCATAAAATATAATAATTTATATTAGAATTTCTTCAAAAAGGAAAAAAATAACTTTGAAAAACTTAAATTTTTAGGTATATTTATTATTTAGTATTTTTTATTTTTTAAAATTAAATCCTTCACGTCCCCACGATATAATGCTGTCCAGGAACGGTAGTATAATATCCCGCATATTTTTACATGCTGTTTTTATTTTTAATAGTGGATTATAATAATATTAAATATGACAACAAATTCAAACGAAGTATTAAGTAGAAAGTACACATTTTATTAACAGGAATATTTGATAAAGGTATTGACCGATTTTTAAGCTTAATTATAATTAAACAATATAAATGTAAAAAAAAATTAGTGAGAATAAATTAAAGTCTTATAAAAACCTGTAGTTATATGAACGAAAACCGGTCGAGTGGTAACTATGTTAAAATACGTTAGAATATAAAAATAGTTAAAATATTAAAACTAGAACAGAGATCTATATAAACAATTTATACATTACTACAGGATGTTATGCGCTGCAACCGAAAATTCGTATGTTTACCAAGAATTTATCGAACACTTTCTATTTAACGTCCTGAACAATCGGTGCACACGCGTTATTATTGAAATAATCGTACAATATATATAGGTATATAAATATTTATTGTGTCAATGAACCTTTAAAATGCACTGACAACAAGGTATATATTATAAAAACACCGACGGTTTATTAGAAATCATCGACGAGGATACAAGTTTTTCCTAGAAATGTAGGTTTGATTCTATTATGGTAATTAGAAGTTCAATAATTTATGGGATACATATTAAACGTATTTTCACACAGTTAACATTCCGTGTAAATGCCTAGGACACTAAATACTAACAATACATGTAATTCCTGTACGAATACAATATGTACAATGAACGTACATAGTATGTGGTGCCTAAATAAAATAAAAATAAAAAATGATAATATAATACAATGTACATTGTACATGGTTGTGATATAAAATATATGGTTGCTATAGTGTAATAATATAATAAATTATCGTTGGTACAATCATTATTATAATAACAAATGCATTGCATAACGTCTATGATTAAAATACTTTATTTTATTATGATTAGGGCTACAATTATGACATGATGTATTTGTACATTTATTTATTTAAATTTTTGTACGGACCAGGCTCAATCACACACATTATAGATAATAAAAACAATCGTTCGTTAGTAATATGTAATGTAATGTATATTTTTGGATTTAAATATGTTTTAAATGATACTAGACATTGTTAAAACGTATCGAATTTCCTGTTATATTTTACATTTTTGTCAATTATTCGTCCAGTTCAATAATTTATGAAAAAAAAATAATTGTTAAAACAACTAATGTAGAAAGCTTTTTCAATCATTGTAGGATGGAATTTATCCCATTATAATTATTAATCGAATGAAATGATTTTTCTCAACAATACGAATATATCAGAATTGCGTTACCAACAGTTAATTTATAATTTTTTTCTTGAATTTTTGAGCTGCACAAAATACATTAATCATTATATCGGTTAACACGAGAAATCACATTGTAGCAGTTACGAGTGACGACACGTATAACTTTATACACCATTATGGCTATATAATAAGTATAGGATACTATTATATACATTCATAAGCATATATATATCTACACACACGTGTATCGAAATAATGCCGTTATGGTAAAATTACTACGAACACGTTCGATGTAATCACAGGTGTTTGCGGCCACGGAAAATCTACATAAAAAATACTATACTAAAGGCTATGTGCGATTACTAATATTAAATACGATGCTGAATTTCATAATCAAATGGCTAGGGTCCCGGAATTCTAAGGACTTGTATCCATTATTTATAAAATATTAAAATTATTTTTCTGTAAGAATCATCTAATTTTATTAAGACAAAAATTATATTCGAAATTTAAAATCAAAATTATTGTGAGTTTTATTAATTAATATGAAATATTTTAAATATCTTATTCAATGTAACTTAAATTATTCAAAATATAACCTTACCTTCTAATTATAGAACAATTTATATTATACTATTTTTATGATAGCTTTTTTGTTATTTGATTTACACTGATTTTTCAACTATAAAAAGTATTAATTTTTAAATAATTGAAACGTATACTTTTAATTCATAGGAAAGCACTTTTTTTAATGTTAAATTGGACATTTTCGTACTAAATAATAAAGTAACTGAGATTCGAATACAAATTAACTTTTTAATGATAAAATATAAAAATAAATATCAATTTTTAAATTGTGTTAAAAAAATAATAAATATCGTAATATAAATATTTTTATATAAAGGGTCTCTTGCTACCTTAAGGCGACACTGAGCATAATATACCTATAATGTAGCAATAACTGGGTTTAACTATGTCCAACTGTGTAGTAATACTACCATATATAATATTTGTCGTTTTTTTCAGCGATAGCCAAAAATAGTTTTTTTTTAATATTATTTTTATAGTAGATACCTAAAAAGTATTATATCAGCATTTTATTTGGAAAATGAATAATACATTATGAAAAATAAAGATACCAGATGAAACTATTAATTTTCAACTGTAAGCACTATGCAATGTTGTTTGCTTCTAAATGCAAATAACCTAATTAATGAATATTTTCAACTATTTACTTTTTTATCCAGTTGTTTCCATTGCAGTCGATATTTTATCATGCTAAAAACGGGTTCATTAAATTCCATTTGTTTGAGTTAAAACTGCCCAGATATGAATGTTAAAAATTTGAAATTATACTAGCAAATTTTACTGCAGCAGGAGAGATTTTACTTTTATTTGCACGCAAATCTGATCAGAAAGTGTCACGTAATTTTGTTATTTTTAGTGAGCAACCACTGAAACTGGGGGTTTTGGTTTTTACAGGAGATTAAATTATAATGACCCAAAGGAACATAAGGTTCTAGTTATGGTAATTTATAAACGAGTTTAAAAATATTTTTTTTAAATCGCTTGATTTTATTTTTTCTTGTTATTTTTTTTTCTTTCTAATACTTCCTTTTTTGGATTTTATCCATGCGTGTCCTAACATCACTAACTATATACGCTTTGAACCCATTGCCGGTTTCATCTTCTTCGGAACATACTCGTGTACGTGTCGCTTTTGGAATCATTCAGAATTATAGTAAAATTAAACATCATCACAGAAACACGATTGAAATGAATATGTTATTTACAAATTAATGCACTATATATATATATATATATATATATATATATATATATATACTAAATATATACTATTGAATATACTATGTATATTTAATGCGAGTAAACAGAAAAATTCGAAAATCCACAAGCGGTCGCTGAACTTTGATGTACGTTGATAATGCGTACGATTTAATGCGATATTTATTATTATAGTTGTCGGCCCGACCGAAAATGTAAATAAAAATAAAAACGTGCACCAGCGGCGGATTCGGTGGTAGGTACACATACTCGTGTAAACAGTGTTACGGAAAAAAATCTGTTGACAAGTGTAATAACTTCTGTAACATTTTAAACGTTCTGTTTTGGAAATACATTTACCGCACCACTTGCCTACGGTTATGACACTTTAAACCGTCCACTATTAGAAATCGCAACGCAGTCACTTTTGGCGTTAAGTTCAAAACGATGCGTAACCTTTTTTTACAAATATCTGTCCGCCACGGAGTTCTTAGCAAAAGCGTTAAAATTCGTCCGCGTCATCGTGAAAAACAAAACATACATCCGTGCCGACGGTTTTGCAGCGGAAAATTTCTATTCAAAAAAAAAAAAAAAAAAAAACGAAAACTTTCAACAGGACATATCGTGTTGCGACGGGAAAACAGCGCGAAGTCTTCTTACGGACGACACGGTTCTTGGCGGCGGAACACCCTGTATGCGCGTACAGAGTGCACTCACGTACACGGTGCCGTTGATTATACACGCGGCGGCGGCGGCGGCGGCGGTGCGTGCGCGAGTCTGACACACACACACACGCGTGTGTGTGTGTGTGTGTGACCCGAAGAGCCGGAGCAGCTGAGAGGTTTAACGGAACCCGTCGGTTGTGTGCGCGCGTACGTTTCTGTTTTTTTACCGGCCGTCGGTGCGAGTGCGCGCGCGCAGCGTCGGCGGCGGTGCGGTGCGGTTCGAGAGCAGTGCGCCGGCGAGGCGGCCGCGGTGGAATTAGGTCTTTGGGTAACGACGCGCGGCCGGTGCTCGGGGTGGGAGGCGGATGGACTCGCGGCGGGTTTTCACGTGGCGGCGGCACCACCGGTCGTCGAGTTGAGTTACCTGCGCGCGTGCAGTACGTGATTTACGGTCTCGCCGGCCGCCAACCAACCGTCGTCCGCGTGCGCGTGTTCGTGTGTGTTTGCGTGTGCGCGCGTGTTACGTGTGTGTGTATGTGTGTGTGTGTGTGTGTGTGCGCGTGTCCAAAACTTTTGCGACCCAATCGCACGAACTTCCGATATTCGCCCGTACGGGGCTGCGCGCAAAGTCCCGGCGACAACAAGTTTCGCGCACGCCGTACGTAATAAAAAAAAAAAAAAAAAATTATAAAAATACCGTTTTTTTTTCCTTCCTTCCTTCGTCTCGCTGCGTGTTCGTCCCGGTGCAGTGTTCGTGCGCGATCACGGGTATCCGAACCGTTGCGCGCCGGCAGTGTGCGCCGACGATTTCTTACCCGCCCGGTCGTTTTGGATTACTCACCTCGTCGCCGTCCGACAACACGAATACGCCGATATCCCGGTTCATGCGGTACGTACAACTTGCACACAACCAACATGCACCACCCCCGTTGCTGTTTAACAACCCGCGCGTACACTTGCGGCGACCCCGTGTTCGCGTCACGCGCGCGTTGAACACACCCCCAAATCTCCGCGGACGTCGTCGAACGGGCCACCGCGCGCGGATTTACTCGCGGACCGCACCGCGGATTTCTCTACTGCGATCACCACCGTTAAAGTCTCCGTGTTTTTCCGCTCTCCGTGCGCTTCGCGGTCGTCAAAAATTATCTCCCGTTTCCCACTGCAGCGCGCTCTTTTTGTGTATTCGACCGGAATTTTTCCAAGAACCGCCGCACTTCTTCTGCGTGTACGTTTGATTTTTTTTTTTTTTCGTTTTCTTCTCCATCAACGGTTATATTACTCTATGGTTTTGGTACGCGACCGCGTGTTTTATTATAATTTAAACGCGTGACTTGTCACAAAGCATAACACCGACAATAATAGTAATGATATACGGCTGCACGTACGCACCTAAACTCTTGCTATTGCGAACTTGTCTTAATCTGTTCAGGTTCTTGCAAATCGAATACTTGAATACACGTTTTTCGGAGTCCATTCGTATGTGGGTCGCGGTAAAAAAAAAAAAAATACGTCCACAAGCCAAAGAACGTACGATTATGAGCCGTTTTTCTCCCTCTGTAGTCCTTTTGGCGTCCGTAAAATTACCCATAGCAGATGGTGGCAAAACTTCTCCTCCTCTCCCCTCTTACCCATCGTCCCACGCTTACAACCAACGTCGTCGATTAACGAGACTTGTTATACGTCACATTATAGGCGCGCTCAACGCGTATGATATTGCCATGTACGCAGTTTTCGGTCAACCGTGTTGCTCTTTATTCAAATCACCGTTTTAATGATCGTTCTCGACTGCCATTGATGGACAGCTAATAGTGTATACGCTGAAAGTCACGATTTACGCATTTCGTGCGAACGCCACTTATGTGTTCGATGTTATTGTGTTTCGCGGCTTGACGCCGCCGCTGTGATGATGTGTTGGTATATTACAGTGAACGCTTTTAACGAGATATGTATACGATGCACAGAAGATCTCGTTATCATCTGCACACTTCCGGGACGTCAGAATCCGATAAATAATAACATAAAGTATTTTCTCTCCATAACAAGGCTTCGGTCATCATGCTCCCGGTATTTTTTTTTCTCGTCTTTTTTACGGTTATACGCATCATGCGATATTCTTCTTCTCCTATGAACACTCCTACACAGGCGACAAAAGGGGAAAAAAAACCCGTGTACACGTTAACGTCAGAAAATTTTTACGAATTTTCAAAATTTTAACATAATGCAACTGCATCCTGTACCTGTTCTGCGAATTATTTCCGAAGCGCGTGCAATAATGAATCCAGGTTATATAACCGAATGTACCAACCGCCCCTCGAGGCACCGGTTTCTAACGCACCTTAATAACCTCGGTGGAATTTCTTTTTCTGCTAGTTTTGTTTATATGTATGACACTCGTCGTCGAACCTCTTGTATAAATCATTGTTGTGTTTGTATTCGGACGTAAGTTTTTTAATGACGGAGTGGTTTCCATTTATAATGTATATAATATATTTATTTATCTATAACGAGTAGCTGTGGAGTCATAAAAAGAAAATAACGAGTGTCGAATTTTTTTTTTTCTTATTTTTCTACCTTAGCAAGAACTTTATGGTTGGTACTACGTCATCGTCAACCAAAAAAAAAAAATTGTAGATTCAATAAAAAACAAGTGTTTTTAATCACATACAAAATTATGACTTGGGCTCAGATGTCTATACACTTAAAATTAATGTAATATGTATGTATTTATGCACAAAAATCATAAAAAATAAATTTTAGCTAAGGAAAACAACAAGATACGCAGAATAAAATGTATTTTACCTTTAGTATTAATATTAAAACTATTATAAGTAGTTGTTTTGTATTAGTTGTTATTTTTATATATTTTTTATTATATATACTAACTTACATTATGAGTGTTTCACTGTGATACAAGGATTCTTTTTAATTTTATCAAACTTGAATCTAAAAATATTTGGGACAAATATACGCATTAATAGGTATACGCATTAATAATATATCATTTATCTATTCGCTAATTTAAATTATTTTTTAAAAAGTTCAAATTGTACTAAAGTATGTATTTATATTATTAAAATCCCAAAAATATAAAACCATAAAATATGCAAAAATATTCAAATTAATATTAGTAATTTTTGATTTTACAGAACAGTAATCAAATTTATATCCAGGTCCACATTAAATTGGATTAATGGAAAAGATATGCGATTTCATAAATATCCAAATCTCAATTTTGAAATATTCGTTTATGCTTTAATTATATCTTAAGAGTTCGATATTAAAAACTTATTGTGTAAAAGAGAATCAGACATTTTTTTCTTAATCCTATACCGATTCAAGATTACAAGGGTAGTGTAACAAATATAAATATATATATATTATACTTTAGTATGCTAATAACATAATAATAAAAACAAAATAATTTAAATAATTTATTTACCTCATGTTCGATAAATATAGACAATAGAAAATTAGTGATGATATAATCTAGCAAATTTTATTAATTTATTCAACTTTATGTTAATTTAATATTTAATGTCAAATCGTAAGGTACTCGTACTTTAATGAATACCACGTTTATATAATATAACTAAACAAATTTTTGTAAATCGTTTTGTGAATTGGTGCATTAGTATATGGAGAAATGCCGTTATCCTTTTAAGGTTATAGTTGACATAAACTATATTACTATTATTCGTTGATGATTGCATAACTGTTAATGAAATAATAACTAGTGTACTGTCCACACAGGAGATAATTACTAATTATTGAAGTGGTTTGTATTTTATATTGCATTTAAATTTCTATAAAGTTAATATTTATTTTAATAGATGTATAATTATTATACATATATACGAAATTCCGTTTTCGGCTCAAACCCAACGTTTCTAACGGAGAAATTCGACCCCTGACACGATATAAAATTATTCGTGCCTTCGAGGTCGTTGCCGTTTTTTTTCACTCTACTCCGAACAAAATCTCTACATAACCGCCGGCGCAAATATATCGTTGTGTTATAGAAATCACATAACTGAACATTTTTTTATAAACACACACACACACACACACACATTTTAAAATTAGCGAGTGCTTAAATTTTGACGTGTAACGGATCCCCCATGAATCATTACAATCTTTACATTTAGCATCGTTGGAGTACACTTAATGTCCAACAAAGTGCTCGTAAAGATCACGAAAGAACTCCGTAATGATAATGATGATTTTTCTCCTTTTAACTTCTCTCCTTTTTTAATATAGACCATTGAAAAATAAGCTATAAAATTAATTTTTTTTCAATGATACTGTGCAAGTATACATACCAAATTCGCTTACTTTACTAGTCTTCTATCATATAATTGTTTCGAAAATATCATATAAGATTAATATCTGTAGGATTTTTTTTTTATATATAGATACATAATTGTTTTGTAGAAAATACACCGGGGCAGTAAAAAATCTTTTGATTTTCAGTTAGGGATGATTTGTATTATCTTGAAAATGTCGAAATTCTGTAAATGGTCAATAATCCCTTCCCATATAGGAAAAAACGACCTACAAAAAGTGATGTAAAGAGACCATGCATCCATCAGAATAATTAGAAGACTAAGAAAAACGTGTTCTGTCAGTCAGTCATAAACGATCGACTTGGATCGAGAAAGTTGTCTGTAATTTTCATATTAACGTCATGGATACGTCATCGACCATGCAGACACATACACTTGACGACTACGGTTATCTTTGTGTATGCGAGTGTGTGTGCGTCATATGGGTGGACACAACACTGCATATGACCTCCACCCCATGCAGACCATGATCTATAATAATAATAATAATAATATCTATCCTTCAAAACGCGATGTCAAATATCGTGCAGCATATTTTGCCGTAGAGTATGGAATAAGAAACGTTAACAATGCAGTGAAATTGAGGCACACAACAACAAAGATGTTTTCTTTTGGTTTTTTTTCTCTTCCATTATGCTTCATTTGTCCATATTGCGCGTGGGATGTGCGGCTAGACTTGTTGGATATAATATATACGTGAGACCGTTTCAAGTCGTGATCCGTGCAGTGTTTTCGCGATGCTGGCAGATAATAATTCGCCCAGACCAATTTGCTAAATTCCACGTGCGAATTATGGGCACAATGAATCACCGCTCCAGTTGAATGGAATCACGTTTTACATGCAGCCGAATCGGGACCAAAGGCGGAGATGTTGATAACGTCAACCAGGAGACGGATGCGCAGACAGAGACTTTGCAGGTAGAAATAATTGGCCATACGAAAAGAAGCTATTATGTTATTACTTATTTTGTTATACGTAAATGTATTGCGCAAATATGATGGATATAATATTTCAAGACTAGAATATTCGCTGAAACCGTATATTTTCTACTCACGCATCACAGACGACATTATTATTATTATACCATTTAATTAAACGAGTAAACGTCAATTCTCGTTTGATAATCATACACCAAGCTCTGTACACAATTAAAACATGAACATACTTTTTTTTCGTGAAAACTTTTCTACGAACAATCATCATGTTTTATGATCGGGAAAGAAAACGAAAAGACGATTTTATCGAGAACACCATTAGACCCGTTCTTAATCGAGATTGCACAATATGTTTGTTATCGTCAGTTAGTAACAATATAAAGCACATCAACTACATTATTGTATAATCACAAAGCATTCAACAAATTAAAAAAGAGATTTATCCTATTGTCTGAATTGTAAAGATTTGCGAAATAAAACTACTTTTACTGCCTATCAATGAGAACATCTATAAATGACTACATATATTGGTATGAATAATAATTTCGTAATTTATATTAAATTCTTTAAATGCTTTATTACGGAAACAAAAAATTTTAAAACCCTTTTTGGTGCGCCGTGTTTCTCGACCACTGTGTTGCTATAATACACTATAAATCGCGAGGAAAAACGAATAAATAACGAATAAATCAATAAACAATATTCAATTAAAAACTATTCCATACAAAATTATATAGTTGCAATAATTGATAATTTTTCACTATCATACATAAAAAAAAATTCATATTTGAGCACTGTGAATTTACAATTTTATTTCTTTACACAGTGTGTTTAAAAAAAAAAATTATTGAGTGTGTAGCCAATATCGGTTGAAAATTACTCTTCTAATGTATAAAAAAATAGATGCGTTTAATAGACGACTGTAGTATATGAATATGATTGCATTTTGTCTGTTATTATCCGACGTAGTATAGTTTTTTTAAGCAAAATATAAAGTTGTTTTTCTAAAAATCGTAATTAATACTTATTGCACGTATGACTGTCTATTATACGCCTTACCACGATTCTATTACAAATGTAGAAATAACGTATACCCAAAAAGAAATCTTGATCAAGACATAATTTATAACGGTTGTTGCTTTCTGTCAAAACGATGAATTATGTTTTTACTAATTATTATTCCAAAAGTATTTTGAAATTACATGTTCTCCAATCCGTTGGAGATTTTAACGCTAGTAGTAACTCATTACAACGTATCAATTACAAGACAACGTTTACCGACCGTTGATGTTCAAAAATTGACTTTTAAATACTATTTTTTAAGTTAACGAACGTCAATAAACCTTCATTCGGTACTGTTATGATATTTTTATCGCAGTACCCGAGAAAGTCGTTATAACGATCGATAACGAAATCCCTCTGTAACGCAACGGCAACTCGGTTCGCGTACGTAAAACGAGGTGCCTTCGTACGTACGAGATACTCCTACGCGTTGTGTACTACTTGAAACAACAACAACAACAACAACAATGAAATCCGGAACTCGCAGAGTCGGTGGTGGTGTTTCCCGTGGTTCGTTCGTTACGAAAATCCACGACAATGGAACCGAACTACGAAATCATGACCGACCGGGTGAGGTACGGTAGTAGAGCCGTGTTCGGATCCGGGCTAATTATCCAGACCGATATAATAATGGTTACTCGTGTTCAAACATTGAGACGCGTCGTGGAAACTGGTTTTTAATGCGGTCCGTGTTCCGCTCCGCCAGCATTTTCCTTCTCTTTCTCTTTTTTTTTTTTTTCGTCTAATTTTATTTTTAGTTGCCTAGTTTTTTTTTTTTTTTTTTATCTTTCTTTCTTTCTGTATTCTTATTCGGTGGTTAAGGTCCGTCAACACCGGGGCCACACGAAGCGGTCCGGGAAACGCCGCGCGGCTGCACGCGGCGACGCAGACGGTAGGTCGCGTTGTACCGTTACGATACGTACGCAACACTCGTGCGTACAGGAACGGCGCGCGCGTAAGTATTTATTCGTCTTCTACCAACCGTCGTGGATCTTACGAAACGTAAAATTCGACTGGAAACTAATATTCATCGTGCACACACACGTGTTCGTAGGCTCGTGGACACCTCTATGCGGCCGTGTACATAAAATCCATACCATAAACTTTGAGTCCATACGCTTTTCAAATTTATTACTAAAACCACCGTTTCCCCGGACGCTAGCGGCCGGGGGATATTCGTGTGTTTATACGTACGTAATAAAATTAAAAAAATAATATATTTATTTTTTTTTTATAACGACTTCCTACCATCGTTAAAATGTACGTGGTATACGGTTTAGGAGATACATCCGCGTTGAGCAGTATAATGTGCGTAACGCCTATTATAGATTTTCTATACGATTTCGAAGTCGTCGTCTATGCGTGCTTAACCCGGTGTAGGTAAATCTACCGACGAATGTCTAAAATAATAGCTTGACCGATTAAAAAGTGTTCGCCGAAGGCGTGCAAAACAACGGTCGTGATATAAATATTTTTTTTTTTTCTCGGTCGATTGTGTGGTCTAATAGATTGTTTATTATACCCGAGCGTAAGTTCGTACCGAAATAGAAACAATTAATATTTTTACTAGCGTAGCACGATAATTATTAAAACCAGTGTCTATACGTACCTATATACATACACGTCTCTATAGTTCTGATCGCTACGATCAGTAACAAAGGATAATATGTTGCAATTGTTATTCGTGTAACATTCAAACTAATTTTCCCGTTTGGCGTAAAATTCGATCGACGCGTTGTTCTTCCTATACCAAATAAATGTTTCCCATTGTTTTTGGGACGTGCAATTATAAAGATTCAAACACCATGTATAATTTTACGACTGTAGCTGGCAAATTATATGGTCGAAAGACCGAGTTTGTGAGAACGTTGCAGCCATGTCGTATTAACGCATCACTGCGTCTATTAAAAATTTTTCGAATCTCTACCGGTTTTCACAGAATTTTTTCGTTCGCGCGTTCTCCCGAGGAGTACTATATCGATTTACTGTATCATGTACACATTGTGATTCCACTGTTCCCAACAGAGAGCAACGGAAAAGTTTTAAAATCACTTCGGTGGTACAGTGACCTAAAAAAACTTCAACTCGGTGATGAACTATTTTCTCTCATTCTATCGCTCTAAAAATATTTTTTAATAAATCAACCGTGTTCTCGGCCATATGTGTACACACTCGTATACTATTTATAATATAAATAGTCGGTATCATATACAGCGTATAGTATCGGTAGTAATAGCAGTAGTAATGGTAGTATTTGTAGAAGTACCATGGTATATAAAATGTAGGTGACGTCGTGACTTCGAACCACACCCGAAGCCGAAACGGATCTATCGGAACCCCTGAACGGACCCGCCGCTACGCCACTTACCCGTAGCAGAACGGTGGCGGCGGCGGCGTGTGGTATCTACGGTAAAACTAGATTACGGGGGGACCGCGGGGAAGCAGGCTCAAAGAGGGGGACTGATGAACGGCGGGGAGGCGGTACGGGTCGGCAACGGAGTAGGGGGAGGAGACACGCCGGTGGACCGGTTTTCTACTGACAGATCGAGTTACCCGGACCAGATTAATCAAAATATGTTGCGTGGGTGCTCTCGATTTATAATAATAATAGTAATAATTTAAATGTATGTATATTCGAGTGCGTACACGAGTCGGCAAACCTCCGCGGCACGATTATTGTTTTCTATTCTCCCCTCCTCCCCCCCTCCCCCGTCGTGTGCTCACCGCCCGCGACCGTACGTGCACACCGACGGATGCACACGAATTTGAAATCATAATTTGTGGTGACCGTTTATGCTCACCGCGGTAACGACCCCCTCGTGGCAGAACGATACAATGTACGATAGTAATAATAATAATACGAGATTCGTCATCCGGCCGTGAACCTAGCGTTGGAATTTACTAGAAAACCGTGTGTATACCGCATATATTTCGAGTATTCATTTGTTTACCGTACCTACGTTCTTGTTTTCCGTACAACGCAGCGGCGGGATTTTGTCCCGTGCGAAAAATGATAGTATGATTATTATCTCGTCGACTTGACGCCGTGGTCGTCGTCGTCGTCACTAGATCAATTATTACAACAAGTGGAACAAGCGTTATTTGACGCAACTCGCCTGTAACCGTGGTGGCATATCAAGGATTTAATCGTGGATCTTAATACGTTTAATAATAAATACATACACACGGACGAAACTAATCATTAACAACGCGTTGTTTAATTACGTTGCAGTCGAAGAATATTTGAAACGCAGCAACTGTGTAATTTTCTAATCGGTGTATTACACGAGCGGTCCGGAACGTGAACACGGCTCGCGACGAGCGAACTACGAGTGAATTCCGCAGCACATAACTGCAGCAGCACCGTACAACCTATTTTATATCAATCGGTTTTTCAGTCCCGTGCGTTGGCTTTGAAACTTTAATCTTCAAACGTATTGAAGAATCACGAACGTTATGTTTTTCGAGCATGGTTGATAATGTAACCGTATACTTCGGTGTCCGCAGCGTACCGCGAGTTTCATATTGTACAGCATTGATTGCGCGACGTGTGTGTCATTGGGTTTGTTATAACTTATTTATGTACGCCGACGACGATGCCGTTACTGGAAACGAACGGGCGAACTGAATAAATACGCGTACATACATTACGGACGTGGAGTAGAACGTGAATGGAAATCGATTTTTCGCCCACTCATTCCCTCCGAGATAACAAACAATCCTGGTCCACAATAAACATATACCTACACACGTACACGTACGGCATACGTATACCTACGTAATATATGTGCACGTGTGCGCGCTGTGTACGGCGAGCACAATGCAACGATATTTTTTAACAATTTGATCTATTCGAATGACGACGACGTCCGGGAAAGCAACTGTATAAGTGTGTGTTGGAATAGACATCCTACGCGGCCCGTCGTATTGTTAGGCGTGCGTTGTAGCGATACAACATTATGCCGTCGACACGGTTGTGGTGTGTGTGCGTAAGGGATGGAATCTCGCGAACGGGAATGGAGACAGTAATTATTATCGTTTCGTCTTGACGAGGGAACACAACAACCGTTTTGACGGCGACGATGACGACGATGACAACGACTTATTTCGTCAGACCGAGCCAGTGAGGCAATATCTCGATATTAATTTCGGACGTAAAAAAAAAAACAAATTTAGGACGCACATAGCGTTTAATATATTATACATGCTCTCCGTAAACGGCGACGTCATGACCGTATTTTTTTCATCTGTACGTGTGCAATCCATACGGGTCGGTGAAACCGCATAGGCTGTTGCGGCTGCTCCAGGTTCACATGGTTTAATATTATTATTATTATTATTCCCTCGGACACCTCTGTTAATTTATTGCCTCTGACGAAATTAACATATGCGAATCACGACCCGGTCGAAAAATTATCCACCGATCACGATTCCGTTTTATTTTCGCGGCGTTCATTTTATTCTTCTCGTTTTCGAGAACACTATATATATATATATATACACAGGTATCCTTCCGCCGACGGTCCCGCAGATGTCTTATGTCATTTCGCGTATTGTCCGCGCGAACCTCGAGACGAACCTCGAGACGCATTCGTGTGTCCCTCGTTGCCTGTACGTCACATGTCCACGTCAAAAAGCGGCCTTCGGCTCGCAGTTTTACAATTGGATCGGCGCGCCAAACCGTGCTCGTGAGACTCGAAAAACTAGGTTACACCGTCGTGTGGTCTAATAGCGCGTGTGAAACGCAGCGGGTGCAGACGAATTTAATACGATTCGAGGGGCGGGGGGTTATGTATAAAATATACACACATACTTATATACGTATGTATACATGTATATATATAAATACTTTAAGCGACGGAATTTTAACATAATAATTATGTCCGTCGTCTATCGAGTCCGATTAACAATTTACGCGCAAATATCTACGGTTGATTTGCATCTAACAATTACCTATCTACGTACTTACCCAATACGCGTGTAACGTTCAAGCGAGCATGTGAAATAAGTTCCGAGTGCAAATCTCGAAAAACCATTTTGACTGCTATTCGATTTTCGTTTGAAGAACATCGCGGTTTAAAATAAATCCTGCGTATGCATCGTTTGTTTGCTGTTGTTATTATTGTTATAACTGTTGTTCGGATACCGATTAACTTTAGTTATTCCAGTAATGATAGTTATTAATCGTAACGCATTACCGACTGTTACCTGTATATGTACATCGGCTTTACGGTGTAAACGTATTCCTGTGCCAATGATCACACACGGTGGCGCGAGGATCCGCGAACGATTCGATAAGCGGTTTGTATTTCATAAGATCGTGATCGTAAAAAAACTCATTTCTCATTTGAGACGTCTCGCGTTGTGTACGGCGTGTATCGTCGATGGACCTGATCATCGTCCGGGGAACCGTTCAAATCGAGCGTGAACTCCGCCCCTGTATTTAGCGTATAATTGGTTTTACACGGACCAGCACACTCCGACCGATGTGTACCCGATATTGGGTATTTGCATAACGCATCTCGATAAATTTCGAGCCCGTTCCGTCGACGTCTTAAAATCTCGTTAAGTTCTTGACGTGTACGATATTTCGTTTGTGTACGTTATGAATGATCAACTTTCGCTTGACCGATTTGTTTGTGCAATCTTCCCAATCTATTTTAATTGAACTCGTCAACATCGGTGTTGATAACATACTCGTATAGCGATGCGGTTTTTTATTTTTCTCCGAGTAAATGCCAAAACGTTAAAATTACAATCTCGAAAAGGGAAAGTTGCTTATCTCGGCGTACAGATTTTCAAACATATCGCTCACACGTTTCACTGCCGCCGATCGTCGTTAAATGTTATTTATTTTACTCATATTTCATGCTTAATTTCTTCTTCGGCTCTTCTCTGTTATTTTCCGCAGAAGACCAGCGACCTCTGGAATTGACCTGCGTCAAAACCGGTTCATAGTTTTTCGTTACGTTCCGGACAAGCCATTAGGAAGTAAGAATCATACACTTCGACTACGTTGATAATAATAATACTCCATTCATGAATATTAATAGAGATATTAAATTGAATAATAATGATTAATCGAATAGCAGCGTACCCGATGAGAAGTTTTTGTGTTTTTATTAATGGGCCCGTGGACATTTGAATATACGGTTCAGCCGTTTTCTTTCGACCGTGTAACGGTTTGTATTGTTAAATTATGAATATCGTTTCGAAATCGTCGAGCGGTCAAAAAACCGACAGTAAAAAATTTCAAAATTAAATCTCGAAATACTCCCGAAATGTTTGTTCGGCACATCGTGATGCATGTAACGGATTTAACGTTATAACTTTTAGCGATCCCAATATCGTGAGACATACGACGATCTTTTAACATCCGAATAGCCGACCGGCCATTGTTGTCGTTTTAATTGGTCGATTTTTTTTTTTATCTTTCGTTTTTAAGACGTTTTGCGATCGGACCGTACCCGCATAAACCATCACGTACGTGGTAATGCCTCCGAATGACAAACTTTTTTGGAATGCATCTAATCAATTGTTGTCGAAATCATTATGCGCGATTCGTTCTAACTGTAACTATATTGCATACACTCGTGCGTGTACTCGTATAACTGTCATCGATGACATAACGTCTCGTACTACTGATAATAATACGTTCGCAGCATTACCAATTAATTTAATATATCCGATAAACATACGTTGCACTGCTACAAGGTGTTACGCGCACGACACGGGTACGAGCACTCGCATTTTCGTAAAACGCATTTTCGCGTTGTACACAAGTCACTAGATCAAAATATAACAGTTCTACTAAATATTTATGTACGCAAATGTAATACACACGTATATTTATGCATCGTTTATCGGTCCACGTCGACCGGTGCGACAAAATAGGTACTTAGGATGATGTGTATTTCTATCGTATACAATATATACTAATTATACTCGTACGTAATACGTGTGCGCGCAGTGTCCTTAGATCGATGCCTTATCATTGCCAACGGTGTGTACTGCACCGGTAAACACAGGTCAGTGCCGGATTGAACATTTGCGGGCCCCTAGGCAATTCGAATTTTGGGCCCTTCAAAATTATTTTTTACGTACATCTTTAACGTTACTGTCCAATAATTAAAATTAAACAGCTTTAATAATAGCCAACTATTATCAATAAATAAAATTGTGTTTATAAAAAAAAATTTTATTTGCGAGAAAAATTAATTAATTATTATGTTATTTCTATTTTTCTCAAAATAATTTTATTATTATTACCGCATATAACACCTACAACTTAATGTGTATTATATTTCATAAATACTCTTGTCCCGTAGATTCGTAAATAAAATACAGGTATTATTAAATAAAAATAAAATTTAGTTTTCCGTTTTCACAGGGATCCTTAAACGAGCGAGCGCCTACTCCGCCCAATTGGTAATCCGGCACCGATACACGTATATCGAAGAGTTGCATATAAATGCGAACCCGGCGGAGGTGCGTCATGCACTCATATCATAACGTATGCCCTCGTCGGCGTGGGTCGTCGACGGTGTTATTATTATTATTTATTAGTGCCAACGTATTTAGTCTTCGCACCGGGTCTTGTACGCGATCCGTGCACACGTTGTTTTTCAACACCACGAATCGTAGTCCAACATTTCGCGCTAAACTCTAAATAAATGTCCAGAGACGACCGGAGTTGGACGTCTAGTCCTTCCGCAAACCCGTTTGAAATGCATCGTATAAATTGGGCGAATATTTTTTCGCAAACCGATTGTAAAACGTCTGTAAGTAACCGTTTCGTGCGCCTGTTATGAACTGTGACGAGTGCGTGTGTGCGTGTCGTAATATGAAGTGACGTTATAGGGATTTTGATGGAGACAAATTCGACGCGAAAATCGCACGTAACGGCTTCGCCGGTCATTAAACGCCCACCCCGACGGAAAAACAACTGAACGCATGGACATGATTGCGCGACCCTGTGCAGCGCGTCGGTCCGTACGAAAATTCTCACGAATCGTTTCGTCCGGTTTCGTTTGTATTTTCGTGCACTCGGTCATCGGTGTTGCGGTCTGCGCGGCACTTTCAACGCGCCGCGTTTACCGCCGCCGCCGTTCCGTTATACGAGTTTGGGAAATCGCTGCGCAAACGCTTAACATATTCGATAGAGCACTAGATATCCCCCCCCCCCCCCCCCGTTACCAGTATACACGCTGTCCCGTGAGAAGTGAACGATGCGGAAAGAAATAAAAAAACAATTTAAACGTACTCGTGTACGTACGCGAACGCATGTGCGCGCAGTACTTAATACACGTGTACGGACGTCCAATTGATTCGCAGATAAAATCGCCCAACGATTTCTATAATAACGCGTAGAGGAACGACGACGGTGTTTGTTAAGAGAAAAAATATTCTTTCTCCGCCGCCGCCGCCGCCGCCGCTCGCTCGTACGACGCCCATATTGTTAATAATTGTTTCGAATTCGTTATTTTCAAACCCGAATTACGTCTTAACCGTGTTGTGATTGTTGTACACCGGATCCGTGTGTACACACACTATTATACAGACGCCAGCGGCGTGCATTGGTGTCAAGACGTACACCGAATAACGCTATTTCAGTGCCCATTGTGAGTCTCGACATAGTTTTCTAGTCCGATCAATTATTTCGGGGCGAATAATGCGTCCGACGTTTGCAGCCGCGCGTAAAACTTACGCATAAGATTGTGTGTACGTATATACACCTTATTTCATTATTATTACAAACGCATAATACTACTACGGTGTTCACCGCACACGCCAACGCGTTGTCCAGTTTTCGCGCGACTAACGAAGTATTACCATACCTATGTACAATCGGGTTACCGTCGCACAAACACGTAGTGCAACGCTTAAAACATAACTGATTTCAGTGGACAATCTTTACGGTTCAACTATCGTTATTGATAGATTTCCATACCAGAATAACCTGTGAGGGTTGTAGCACCACGTTCGGGGGGAACAGTATTTCAGGCCCTGACGTAGCGTGCGAGATCAGCTGTGAAACGGGTCGGCAGAGGGTCGTACGACGATTGCAAACGTCCGCTTGGTTGGACCGACCGAGCTATAACGATACGACGCGATCCTGACGTGACGCGAATCCCGCAAATAAGTCGTACGTCGTAAGCGCGCGTCTTTGAATCGTACATACAAATAACGTAATAAATTTCCAAATACGCGAAAACGCGTATACAATAAAGACCTTCTTGATATCCGATAAAGTAAGACGAAGAAGAAAGAGATGAAAATACTACTCAAGTTCGGGGTCTTATACGGCCGAGAGGAGATGTACAACGGAAAAAATACAACTGGGCGTCGTCGCCGTCGTGGGATCCGGGCGCGATGTTGCCGTTTTGCCAGTGCGATCACGTCCTGGAAATATTAGACACGCCACACATACAAAACAACTGGTTTTCGTGTGTTTTATACATGTAAGTGTGTGTGTGTGTGTGTATGTGTACCTGGCCAAACATTGTTTATGTTTTCTCTAGACGCAAAACAATAGCAGATGATTTTTAATCGGACTGTTAAAAATAATAAAAATAAACGGACACCGACCCACTGTAGCTCGCGGTCGACATCTTCGTATTATGAACGGTGTCGCACTATGCGTATATATTATCATTGTAATACGCGAAATTAAATTATCGTTATGGCCGTCCGTAATATAAACGCAAACCAACTGTGGCTTAATTACACACATCTCGTGTAATAAATAATATGACATGTGCGTACGCGTTTATGTTTAATATTATTATGTACATTTATAGACACATAATATATCATATTGTCCTCTGCTGTGACGTATAGTCAAATTTTCGACAACCGTTCGACGAGACGTCATAACTCAAGAGCGCGCATCATCAGTCATCGCGTTCACCACCTACCAAACTTTGGTGTATTTCATCTGTTGTAGTGGTATAAACCTGGTTTCTTTATCCACACTTAGACACCATATATTGGTGTTCAATAAATTAAGCTTATACACCACGGACATTTGCAAACATCGCAAAAGTCTGTCTTTCTTTTTTTTTCGTTATAAAAATCTTCTCACTCAGATAGTCCTGTCTCAAACGTATTGATCGGGATAATGTTCGGTGCGAAGGTTCCTAGTGTTCGCAGGCGTGTGACGCATGTTACTGCGATGTTGACGATGTAATTTTCGGTCAAAATTGCCCGCGATATATGGCCGCAATAACGTCCAACCGTTGTGTTATGATACCGAATCCGGATAGAAACTGGTTTCCGAATGAAAACAATCGAAAATCGGCTGTCCAACACGCGGAACAACGTATAGATCACGCGTACGCGGACCGAAAAACATTATACCAACAACGCCTTCGCCGGATGTACCTTTACGGCACCAGTAAACGCGAAGAAGGGATGAACCGATTGCCGCCGCCCGGATCCCACGTAATGCACAGTAAATATATCGCGTAGTCAGCGCGTGTGTCCGAGACCACAGCGACGTACGCGTAAGATACGCCTCAAGACACGAAATCGATAGTAATACCGACACTGAAACTGATAGTTTTGCGTTTACCCGCCGGACAATGCGTGCGCACTTCGAAGTATTATACCGTTTTCGGTACCGGCATGTGTGCATGTGTGTTACGCAACTACCGCGGTCGACTGTGTCCAACAACACATATTCGTACACGTTCGTACGTGTAAATGTTCCCGGTGTGCTTGCGTGTACACTCACCAAGTACAGGGCCGTAACTAGGGGGGAACGAGAGGTGCCTACGCGCCGATCGCAATTCCTGGGAGAGCGCAAAAATGAAAATCTCGCATTTAATGTTAAAAATTACAACAGCCAATGCCGCATAATTTGTTTACATAATCTTCATATTTATTAAAGCGATCATTGAAAACAATGTGTCCAATAAGCATAATATTTTTAAATCAGAAATACATAAGGGCGCATTTTGAAGTTTCGCCCCGGGCGCAATGTTTGGTTGCTACGACACTTATTCGCATTTGTTCGCGGTGATTTTAGCGACGAGAGATTTTTCGCTGAACGAGCTGTATCGACATGAGAGCGCATCGATGTACGCCCCTAAGACGTTTGGATGTATAATTATTACGGTGCGCTTTTTTTATCTACCCTTCGCCCCCTCACCACCGCTCCCACTCGGGATTTCTCCGACCGGTTGTCTCGGTCGTCCGGAGCCGGCAGTTGAAATCGGAACCCATTCCGTCCGACCGACCGACCGTCCGTCCGTCCGCGTGAATCGAAGGGGAAAAAATCGTGAACTCGAGAACCGGCTCTCTAAACCGCTTCGGTTCAAGTACCTACTGACTTAGTTTCACGTTGCCACCGCCATCGTCGCAGTGTATACAGGGCGTTTCGGCTGACGCACTACGGCTCACGTTTTGTCCGTCGATTGTTGTCATTAAAATTGTCTTGCAGGTGTTTGATGCGAACAATATTATTGTGCACTTATATAAAAAAATTTATTTTTAATCATATTTTTACTTTTTAGATTGTTTTCGGTTCAGCGGCACAATCTATTTTCTTCTTCGATTCGTGTTTTAAAACAGACAATTTTTCCTAAGAACCTCATAAGTAACCATAAAATATTACACTGATAAATAACAACGTTAATGTTGAAATAATTCTACTTACGAATATGATTTTTTTTTCATTATTATTATTATTCATTTTACTTAAAAATATATGAAACGAATTACCCGCATTTTTCATTTAAATATAAACTACCGTGGCATATTTGATCTGAATTCTATTACCTAGATATGTTTATCTTTTAACAAGTCCTATTATTTTTTAATAATTCATGTACATCATGATTATTTAATGTGTTAAAATATACAAATTATATGTTTTTCAATAAACATGAATAAATAATCAAGTAGGTATCATTAAAGAAAATGTATAGACTTTGCCAAAAAAACGTGATCAATTATAATGACCTAATGTTTTAAAAATATAATATACACCATAAACATTTCAAATCATCAAAAAAGTTGAACCACACAGTGAATATACAACTTTCCATACCTTCGTTAAAGTCTTTCGTCATTTTAACGTATGGAAATTTGAACACTCCCCTTTAAATTAAGTAAACATTATTCTTGAAATACTATAAACGACTAAAAGCTCAATAAGTTGTGTCCTATGATACGTGTACCAAGTATAAACGAATATATTTTTATTTGTATGTACTCGTACTACAGTGATATATTTTTGTAATCGTAATTTTTCCAACGGATTTCAATCTATCTATCTATCATCCACTCGTGAATCGATTTATACAATCGATGTATTACATTTTATATATAATGTCGTATTTCTAACGACTCTCGTGTTATTACTTATTAATATCATTTTTCTAGTTCCATTTAAACGTTTTATATTTTTCATACCACAGACATTATATACGTGATTTTTTTTACAAATGATATCGGATCGGCCGTTTTATACTTGTAGAGAAAATTAATTGAAAACTCCCTTTCTCTCTCTCCACCCGTACTCCATCTCTTTAGACCAAAGATTCAATGAAACGATTCAATTGTAAAATAATATGCAAACATTCGTTGGAGTGTATAAAAATCGCAAAACCACAGTAACGATATCGATAACCACAATGATAATTAATTCCAGTTCTGTGCCAATGCCAATTATTGTAATTCGATATCTAATAAAAGCTCAATTTGTCCATTAATCAACAATTTTAAACATGTATTAAAACTTATACGCATACTACAAACTGCACACTCATGAATTACGTACAATTTTTATTTTTTTACTAACCAAAGTCATCAATAAGCCGGGTATAGCCGTAACACGTACAAGATTATTGAACGGCGACAATACTTAATGGACTTGTACGCGAAACGTTCCCATAAACGATTATATACGTAAATAAAGAATGAAACATTATTATTTCCATTAATTGTGATTGTATTGGCGGTTTGATTACAAAATATTATACTAACGTGTGAACAATCTTAATTTAATTAATTTCGAATGAAAAACATAATCTTGTTATTATTATTGTAAATTCGTATTGGAAACACTTTTCAATAGAACCGTAATTATAAGTATATATATATATATATATATATATATATATATATATATATATAATACAAATAAATTATTGTATTAGAAGTGTAAAATCTCGTGGTATAAAAATAAAGTCAAATATTTTTTAATCATTAAGAAAATATATTTACGAAATAATAGGTTACAATAAAATGTGTTATTTTATTACTTTTTAATAAATTATAATAACGATTTACTTGGACAAATAATAATAGCCGTTTCGTTTAGTAACGAAATAAAAATATTCCATTTTTTTTTTTTAAATTAATTACTATAATTAATTTTAGTATATCACTAAATTATTATTTAGTACAGTAGCCATAATAGTATTTTAAATAACTACTATTTTAGTGATGCTTCTAGTTCTGTAATCCCGTGTAATTATGAAAATGTTGATGTAAGGAGAAAACGAACCTATATCGGCGTGTCGAAAATTGTTCTTCTGCGGAGGCAGTGTTGAGGTTTACCCACACTTTCTAGTCAACTTGCTGTCAATTTTTTTCTCATTAGCAAATCGACGTGTACTAGACGCCTTTAATAGATCTAGTAATTATGGGGTGTACGAGCAATGATGATTTATCACGTGGTGGTGTACATGTTTTTTCGTATTATTTTTTAGAAATACATAACCGGTCTGCGCTTACATCTTATAATGCAGTATAGCAATATAATCTACCGGTTGCGCATCATCCTTCACGTCCCGTCGCAGCTGGACCGGCGATGTTATGAACGCCGTGAACGACATATTGAGTTAATAACTGTAAAATAAAAAAAAATAAACATCTAATTGATCGCCCGATAATAATACGAGTGCGGAGGTGAAACCGTACACACAAAAATATAAGCACATAGTATATAGGTCAACGATGTATTAGGTATGACTGCGGGTTTACGAGCAAACGTCCGAATATATTTTATAACGTACTTCGCCGTAAGCGACACGCGATATGAAGTCACTATACGAGTATACACACACATATAATATGTAAATATGTAAATTATATCCAGGGTGTTGCCAATCATAATACGAAGATTTGCGTTGTGATGCGATTCGTGCGATTTAAGTGTCTCTTTAACGCCGTACCCTCTACACCGCGCAGTCCTGTTGTAAGGACCGTGAAATAGTAAAAAAGTCGCGACGACAGTAAATTACAACCTGCAGGTACACGGGGTGTCCTGTTAAATTGAAAGAAAACAAACGCCGCTGTGAACGCGTCTAGTCCGCGAAAACACCTCCGCGGTCGCCGGTCGGAGCTCACCGGTTGCGCAGCCGTGTTACGCAAACCGTAATGGTGTTACGTTATTGTAACGTGCTCCGTTACGATGCGCTCCGAAACAATGAATCGTTTTGCCCGCGTCACTCCGTCGCTGCTTTTGTTCAGAGCGTTGTTCTTCCGCGATGACACGGTCCTGCGTGCCAAACAATCAACACAATATATGCACGCACGTGAGCCAGACACGCGTTCCGACGGCAATTCGTTTTCGATCCATCTCCTCGGAGGACACCCATCGCGCGCGTATCGATGATAAACGGCACCGATAGGGATACGTCGAAATGCGTCAAGTACGCTTGACGTACAGTGTGTTGTGACAGCGGCAGCATGCGGTGGAAAATTCGCACGTACGTCGACAACGCGTTGGTACCAATTTTTTTTTTTTTTTTAAATCCCAATGGACGAAACGAGGAATGCGCTGATTGTCCAACAGCGATTTACTCTCCGGCAAACGATTTCCGAGAGACAAGATCTGCTTCGAACGTTTCGCGCAACCTCTTTTCGGATCACAAAACGGATTCGAATAAGACGCTACGGACATTTTTTTGGAATTCCTCACTGCTGTTTGAAGAAAATTTGAAATCGAACCGGAAAAAACAATGGTTACTCGATTGATAACCGTTTGAGTAGGATACCGGTCGCGGAAAACGTATTCACATCGTTCACTTCAACCATCCTGGTCGAATAAAATATCGTTGCACGGTGATTACACCGCCGAACAAAAACGACGGAAGACCAGCCGCACATGTGCGCTCGAGATCGTCGCGTACAATATTCATGAATTTCCCCGAGAAACCGCTTGCTGCTGATGGTTAACGGAGAGCAGAGAGAAGAGCATACGATTGTCGTACGTTATACCGTTGACGGGTGCACATCGCGTATCGAGACGACATTCGAACGACACGACTACCCGAAGGTAAACGCACCCGTGCAGCGGACACCCGTCCGTTGTTAAGGAGTTCGTTGACGTGCAAACGTTGGCTGAACATCGGAACCAACGTTTGAATCGCGAATGCGCGGCTACAACGTTTGATCCGTGTCGGAGCGTTGGACGCATACTACTTCCCTCCGGTGTACATCTGCGCGTACATTTTTACACGCTTGAAAACTTGGTTCGACTCGAAAAATCAGCACGAAAAGGAAGTAGAGGAAGAGAACGGATGACGTGATCGCAGCTATGATCCTGCCGTCTCGCAGTAAGCGCGCAAGGTTAGGTGGTGGACAGGAGTAGAGAACGGTAATCCAAGACCGGATACTGGACTGCACTCGTAAGCTTCCGACCTTTGACGGAAACGCCGACTTTCGGCGGCGGTCGTGTCCAAACGTTGAATCGTCGCTCGTCGTACCGTTCCGTTTTACGGCCGTTCGCGTTCGTCGCGCCGCCGAAGCTTTACGACCGCGCGGGACAGACGAGTCGACCATGAACCGCGGTCCTGGCCGTCATCTCATTTCGGTCGGACGACTCTCGTCTCATGTCGTCGACAATCGACACAACTACACAATACATCTACGTGTTCGTTTGTGTTGCGCGCGCGGTGCATACACATACACACGTATAAACGTTATTAGAATATATACATACAATGACACGTTACGGTTTACATTTTTAATGCAAGCCGGTTCCGAGAATCGTGCATGAAGAATTTATAGAGCGAAACGCGGTGGCGACGGTTTATTACGGTTTTTTTTTTTTTTTTTTTTTTTTTGTCGACGAGACCGATCGCGCAGCACTACGATCTACGATGCACAATGAGAATATATTGTAACGTATTTATGCGCTCGCGTACGACACGTTCGTTACGTTTCGGTCGAAAACGAAAAGTTCCAGGTTCGATTGAGCGAAAAATCAACAAGAACGACGAGAGGATTTTTCCTTCTCCTTTGTGACTCTATTTTAGGGTAAACCAATAACCGCGACCGTAAAATCTCCTGCAACCGCCATGGCGGTTGCTGCTCCTGCGTCTGTTGACGGTGCTCGGACCGATTGCCGGGATCCGGATCGCACGCGTTCGGCACCCCGTTGCTGTCCGTGTACGCCAAGCCTACTCCGGCACCGGTCAACAGTCGTCGGATCGCCCGGAGCCGACGGTTCAATCAACCCGACCGTTGCCGACACGTGTCAGCCCGATTTTAACGTTCCGTAGGTTGTCCGCTAACTTTGAAACCGCTTTCACGTAATTTCACGAGTAAAAATACATGCATTTGTTTAAACCACGTTAATATTACCATTAAAGTGTTGATAACGGTCAACATAAAGAAAATATAAGATTAAAAAAATTACCATATCTGTAGCGATTAACAAACGATGATTACAGTAATCGATGCTCTCTCTCTCCAATGACCTGTCATAATTTGTTAGACAGTAATTACTGCGTTATTAATAATACGTTCCGTAAACACTTCTGTTTTTCGATTCGTCCTTTAATGATAAAAAAAAAAAAAAACCGATGACCAGTATGGCTGTAAACGTTTTAATTGTGTCTAATTAATTGATTTCCTGGACATTTCACTTCTCCGAACCAGTGACCTATCTTACAAGAAATACATTTGTTTTTTATTTTTTTCTAGTTTCATTCGCAATTCTGTCAGCAGAAATGTATACGTAAGGGTACAACGTTTATTTTACGCGCCGTAATGTATTATAAAACGCGTTTAATCTCTGAAATGTATCGACAGTTAATAATCTCGTATTACTATGCATTTTCTTTTCAAAAACGTATAAATCCGGTTTCGTGTAATATACTGACGTAATTCGAAATCGGTTATTTTTACGTAACACTCGTCGTGTACACAGTTCATTTAAACGTTACATGTACACGTTAGTGCACACAAGTGTTCGCCCCCGAACGTATTGCATTTGTTAGGGGTGGGAGAGGTTTTAGTGGGGAACTGACCATTTGTAACGTATAAATATTAAATTTTCATTATTCGCAGAATATCGTTACACAGGGGGGAAGGGGTCAATTAGCATGCAACACGACCTAGTCGACCGACGCCCGTCGCCCGCAGAGCCGCGAACGATGTGGTTTGCAATCACCACCACCACCGTCTCATCGTCATATTGTGGGAATATCGCGATAGCTGATGTGGACCGTTGCCGGAGATGGTTCACGATGTTGACCGATCGACTGCGAAACGTTCGGAGATCCGATTACCGTCCGGCCGATATTTTCCCGCGCGCCGTTTCACCCGTCGTGTTTGCCGTTTGAACTCACAACGTTCGCAGCAACTATCTCGCGACCGGCGTGCACTCGAACGCGATAAGTAAACGTATACACAGCTGGGGTGGGTTTATGGGAGGGTCTGAGGAGGCCTCAGCCTCCCGCGAAATTTTAGAAAAAATTTCAGGTCTGCTTTTACCCGATAAAATTTTAATTTTACAAGCTCATATTATCAGTGTTTTAGGAATTATTAGTTTCAATTCGTTCATGTTACACAGTACCGTTTATACTATTCATTTATTTCATTAATTTTGTAAAAAAAATTAAAGAGTTACGATTATACAATAAAAATATAAATTGTTTTTTAAAATTAGGTATAATTTTTGTTTTCAACTGGTTGGACTGTGAAATTTTATTTGGAGGAAATTTTCCACACCCAAATATAGCGTACAACATACAGTGTGCACACATACGTACGCATATGCGTGTACACGTGCACTTGGTGCAGTGTGCGTACGTACAATACAGGTACGTTCGACGTGCACAATATGATACGATAATAATTATAATAATAATAATATTATAAATGCGTGCGCGGTGTTTGTGGTAGGTACATCCTTTATATGTTCTACGATCCGGTTCCCGGGCAACCCGCAACAACGCGTCACGATTCTCGTCGAGAGAAACTTCATACGGATGCCATATGCGAGATTTAGATTGTTTGGGGTCGTAACGGAAAAAAAAAAAAAATTAATAACGTGCCCGTGGAATAATTTACCGACACCGCCGCGACTACGATACGTGCAATTTCCTCCGCAAAAACGTATTACGAACGATCGCGCGTTGAAAACGACGTCGTAATCACGAACGCGCGTCGAACGTTTCTTTTATTTCTTTTTTCGATCGTATATTTTACATTTTCTCCCGAAAATTCCACGGATAGCATAAAAATTATAACTACGCGTATTACGTACTATCATACAGGAGTCCGGTGGTCGGAAATTGTTTACGAAATAACGTCGCTTGCGTTGTACCAGTATTGCCCGTAATGCGCGAGCGTGTACCCCGGTCGTGTACAGCTGGTGCACGTATCTATAATACAATAAACGTGTTCATAACCACCGAACGCGTTCTTAAAACTCGTTACGGTACACATGTTAAGCGTTTTGTCTTTATAACGGCTTCGCACCGTACTTAGATTTCCATGAACGTTTTAAAACGTTTCTGCGAACTATTTACAATCGAATCCGCGATATCCAGTAAATACACCCACTACCTATAGGTTAATGTTTTTCAAACATATTGTAATCGTATATTATGATAATTGTGTATCACGTGTGAATGTGTGTGTGTGTGATTTGTAACACTGTCATAAATGAACTACTATATTATTTGAAAGAGAATAGAAAAAACCGTATTCTCGATTATCCCACACTGAATAGTTCACAAGACTTGAGACCGCGGGAGTGAAATCAATTACGAGACGGTTATACGTATTGTACTTCGACTACTCGTCACTGTCCTCAAGTAAGACTTCATTTTGGTTTTGTTCTCCTCCTCTCCCTCCATTCTTCTTCCTAGTAGCTGGCATCCGACCCACGCCCAATCTCGATTTATAATATTTCCAAATCGTCATTCGGACGGTTCTCATCGCTGTCCTTGATTCCGGTTCAAGGATATGAATCCGGATTTCACGCTGCCCCTGTTCCGTTAACCGACCGAAGAAGACCGACACACGCGTCACTCAGGCTCCTACCGTCGATATCTCGAGTTTTCTCAATGTGAACTGTAAACACATATTTTCGTGTTAGGAAATGCATTATATTGTACACCTATATAATATAAACAATCGTACGGGAAATGATTTGTAACAATATTACGTTTATTGTGTTAATAATTTCACGAACTGCCAATATATAAGTAGGTAAGCATAAATTGTCGAGTTCAACACGTTTGGAATTCATTTATATAATCGGTTTTCTATACAAAAAAATAAATAAATATCAGTACGAAATCTTAACAAGTCATGATTTATTGCACACGCGTGTCATTCTAGTGTATAATAAATAATAATATCGAATTCCAAACACAGTTCGCGTGTTGCGCGAGAGTTAAACGTATCGGCAGTAATAAAACGTACGTATTTAAAAGATATTATATTCGGATTAACACCATTACAGTAATGTGTTTTGCCCAGTAACGAGAATACCACAGCGTAGTGATATGTCTATGCCGTCGTGCGTCATCCTTTAGTTCTTTTATAACGACGACCACAATTAAAGCCTTTTTACCGTCGATTGTGTAAATAATATATTATATTGTACATAATACATTGGTATAATTATAATACGAGAGATGAGAAGACGAATTTGGGCAGTGCAACGCACTCTACGTCTTTTACATTATTTGATTTACTTGCTGAGAATAATATTTTTTTTTTTTTTTTTTTTATTATTATAACTGACCCTCAAATAAAAATCTTATATTAATCATCACTATATATATATATATATATATATAGTTATTCGTATTTGCCTTTATTTATTTGTATTTTAATTTGAATCGTACTACCATGGACTAGCATAATTGCGTTCGAGGCACATTTCAACCGTGTAATGCGCGTACTATCGTAAATATATTCATTTTTTTCTTGAAATATTCTTGTGAGTATACGTATTCCGTGTTATATTATTTACCGTGTCCTAGGTTGTAGGCTGTTTTCGTAGTTGCGTCCCCGACTCAAATCGGTCTCGCCAAGGGCGTTCAACTCTTTTTCCCGAATTTCTCAACAACACGTCAAGGCTACGAGAAACATCGTGCGTCGATCGTTTCCGTGGCATTCCGTCGGGACGGACGACGGACGACGGTCCGGATTCACTTCGCGCGGCGACGTTTCGCCCTGGAACGTCCGCGAACCCGTAGTAGTAATCCCGTGCGCGCTGAGAAACGGTATCGACGGCGACCGCGAAACGTAATAATTCCGCCCGGCCGGAGACGGTTCCGGTACTACAGAACGGAACACCCGACCACGTACGCGACGCAGGAGCTGTGCGGGCGCAAAACGTGCATTGTCGAGCGGGCGTTGAGCACGGATCGGGACGGCAATTAAGGTCGCGCGAGCGGCCCATTAAACCGGGGACCGCGTCGCTAGTATTTTTTCTACGTTCCGCGACTGCACGCGCACGACGGGTACACGTATGGAAATATATCACGAAAACGATAAATCGATCGACCGTGTGGTGCGTTTGAGCGCGAAAAACAAAAGCAACGGTCGTCTAGTCCGCAACGATGATTTCTCGAAGCCTTTTGTTCGTAGATCTCGCCGACCGAGACGAAATCGATAATACGTACGAATTATTCTAATCCCGTATAATTTACCGTCTGTATTTTATTGTGTGTGTGTGTGTGTGTGTGTGATTTCCATTTTTTTCCTAAATCGAAACGATATAATTATCGTCGTTACAAAATTATATTATTACACCGGTGTATGCATATACACAACACAACGACGAGTAACCGAATAATAATAATAATACGATGATGATGATGATGTGTTAAGAGCGAGACGTGGTTTTCGTGTTTTCTTTTTTCGGGCCGGGTCAACGTGCTCGGGCCGGATGCGCGCGCCGACCATAGTGTATAAAATTACAACAATGTCCCTGTTGCTGCTGCAGCAACGGCGACGACGCCGACCACGCGCACTGGGCCGACGACCACGACCGTGGTCATAACCGAACGCGCGTACGTCCTTGGACCGACGAAGCGCATAACGGTACGTTTTTCCGTGCACGAGAAAGAAAACAAAAAAAAAAAAAACAATAAACGTACGTCGCCGCGCGTCGCCTCCACGGAAAATCTACATCGAATACTTCGATTCACGTGCCCTGCGTTGTGCATGCGTCACCATTGTATGTGTTATCCGTTTACGGTTTGTGTACACGTAAAAAATATTGTGTAGGTGTGCGATGCGCCACCACGACGTCCTTGGGCGAACGCGGTCGTTACGGCGACCACTCGAGGGAAAATAATGATCGTGAAAATAAAAAAAAAAAAAATAAAAAAACAGAATTTAAAAGGATCTTGTACAAAGGAGAAATAAAACACCGTAGCCTCGTGTGCGGGTGCGCATACGCGGTGGCGGGCGCGCGCGTTTAAAAAAGCAGAGAGAATCCGCGTTCGGCGGCGACCGGTGAGCCTCGTCGGCCGCGCCGGTGGTAACGGGACGTGCCGTCATCGTCCGCGTCCCCCCGCCGACGTCGCCGCGCAGCACCGTCACGGTCCGTACTCGACCGCGGCCGACGTACACGCTCTGGTACACACGGAGAATCTCGACGCGGCAAGAGCATAAAAAAATAAATAATAAACGTGTTTTTTAATTTTTTTTTTTTTTATATTATTTTTCTTTCTTTCTTTCTTTCGTTCTTTCCACTTGCACCGTCCGCACGTCGCGTGGCTCTACTCGCGCGCGCGCACGCGCGTGTGTGTGTGATAAAATAATAACAACAACCGAATGCTCTTCTCGTCGCCCCCGCCCCTTACCAACGTTACTCGTCGCTTGTTCCTTTGCCCGCAACAGGTTCCATGGGAGTTTAGCCGTACAGCGGCGTAATAGACGAGGGGAAGGGCGCGAACCTAGCGGACAATGAATACGATGTGTTATACTATTATCGTTACTATCATCATCACCGCCACCGTCGTTATCGTCGTCATCGCACGATATGAAACGTATTACGTGCATACGTGTGCTTGTGAAATGGAAACGACATTCGCGGTACGTCCGTAATGTCAAAAACGATACGATACGCACGCGGAAACGCATAACGAAAATTGCGAAATAAAACCATTGTAGTCGATTGCCGCGAGAGTTTTCCGCGTGCACGAAGGACACAGCGAAAGTATTACCCGTGTTAGTTCACAACAACGATGAAGGGTGGTTCTTGCCGTCGTCTCGCGCAGTTTCCGTCCGGTACGTGTGCTTCCGAAGGCTAAGCAACGATACGAAAAAGACGAGTCGAAAAATTATTAATTTCTCCCCGCGTGCAACATTCCGGTTCGCTTCTCAGATTTTTACGTAATAATTCACACGTCCTTTAATAATTTAATGCTCAAATATTTTAACGATAGTGTCTCGTCTCGTATTGTACTCGGCCGGCAGACACTTTGATTACCTAGAGCGTTGTATTTGTTATACCCTTTAACTTCTCTGAAAATCATATATTCATTATTAGCTGAATGTCCACAACGAAAAACAATTGAAATATAATTATCATATAATATATTATACGTACCTATATTATAATTATTACTTTTTTAATAAACAAAATTATAATTTATCAACTAATTTTTGTGTCAAAACATCAAGTTTATTCACGTATATTAATTTTTATACATCACAAAAAGAGTAAAAATAGTTTTTTTTTCTGGATTACAAAATATAAATGCATATTGTATATAGTTTGAACACCATAACCTTTTTTCTTACATCTGAGTTTTTGGTCTTTGTACATGGGAAAATGCCCTACATTATCCCTGTATGTTTCTTCATAAGGAATTTGTTCAGGGGTCCTTGTTTTTTTGCTGAAGGGAGGTGATAGAGTTTCCGGTATATTTTTAGATCTTCCTTGTAGTCGTTTTACGTCTCTTCTTCCCATAAGAAATCATAGGTTATTTACTAATCGCATTCTGAACTCTAAAAGATCCATTCTTTTTCTTTTTTTTTCGACTTATAATAAGCCTCAGTTCTTTGAATATTTTAACCTTGATTTACATATTGCTAAGTCAAAACCGTAAAAATTAAACGTTTAAATTTAAAGGTCAATTTTTTTGATTTGATAAATATTCGATAAAATCATATTGTATTTTGTCTACACCAAGCATACTATCGTTGTACAACTTTATAACTTCTGGACGGTATACTTGTTTACAAGGTTTTTTGTTTCGTCTCAACGTTGCACTCGATCTTCATTTCCAGAAGCAACTGAGTTAGAACATAAATATATAGGATTGTTATCATACCATTTTATTAGTTTAATAACTACAATATAATAACAATATAATTACAATCACTGTATTTTGTTCGTTCTAAAGAATAAGTCTCATGTGTTGTTCCTTGATCTTTTGATGTCATTAATTTATCTAACATAAATGGAGGGTTCGGAAACTGATTTATTCTTATAATAGACGTCAGAAATATTTGGTTATATAACGTAATAACCTTTAAATAAGTCAATATTTGTAGAATTTCTTTAAATGTAGGCTTAATATTGATTTGTTGGATATTAATTTTGGATCATAGGCGCAATTAGAGTAAAAAATTTGGGGGAGCTTCAATCTTCTTTATTGATGAAAAAATTCCATTTACAAAACAATATAAATATATATAAAATTGTGTAATGAAACAGATACAATAAAATTAGGTACGAATATATATATATATATATGATCATCCATATAATATTGCTAAAACTTTTATGCTTCCATCTCAACAAACGACCATTGCAATAGCTATCTTATAATTCTTAAGATTAGATTTCAAAAAAATAATTAAAACTCGTTGATAATCTGTAAACAGAAACTTAAATTAATTAAATTAAATTTTAAAACTGTCTAAAGCGATTTTAAAATGTATTTTTCGAGGTATAAAGCACTGGTCATAATTATTGTACTTGCATATACTTTACAATATGTCTAGGTATACCATGAATTTCTGATGAATTAAATAATTACTGCAGCAAAACCTACACCGTCGAATTTCATCTGATAGATCTGATAGATGTAATTAGTTTTTCCTTTGAAATTTTTAATATAGTTGATTCATAAAAAAAAAAATAAATAAACTGTACAATCTCGACGTTCTGATTGTATATTTCTGAGTTTCTTACTTTTAATTAAAATGAAACATCTAATAATTACTACACGTTATATACCGTTAAATAACGCGTATCCGTGTTAACCTATACGTTGAATAATAATTTAATTTATTATACCCTTTGCAACTTTTCAAAACATAAGATAATATATGTTTTTAATTCAAAATCAACAGTGACTACATTTTATTTATTACAAATATACGGGTTAATATTTTTAACATAAGTAACATTAGGATAACACTACGGTTGTACGATTTGTTCGTTTATATTATTTTGTTAATATACTAGTATTATGTAAAAAACATCATTATTTTCATTCATCCGTATCTAAAATACGCTTTATAATTTAAATACGGATCATGAATTATAATCCGATTACATCTATATTATTGTAATTAAATAAGTATATATTTAAATAACATTAAGTCAATTGCATTTTAGAAAATCATTTTTTAGTCGCGTTTAAAGTAATACAACAGGTACGAATTGAGTTTTTTATAAATTCAATTAAGAAATATTTTCACACATGCCGCCAATCAATAACCTCCGCAAAAATAAATAATATCTAGGTCAACATATAATGATGTTTTTAATCTCTTAGTAATTTGTAATAAATATTAAACATACATTTTTATGATCCTGAGAATTTACATACGTTTAGCTTTATATTGCTAAAAATCCAATCGCATTTTCCACACGATGTGATCATCCGTCATAATGTGCTAAAATGCTAATTTTTCTGAGCGTTGAGTTAAAATATTTTTACCATGAATTCACTTATTAATTCGACACCATACGAACAAACCACATCTTCCTAACCACGATTTGGGCGTTGGCTAACGTACGCCCTAATGATGTACTTCAAATTTCAATACAGTGCAATTCAAAGAGTAAAATTTGAATATGATTAATTATATGATAACATAGTCAGTTTTTTATTAATTTTCCATACTGTATGTATGTATGTATGTTCCATACATCCACTGTAGTGGCGTGTATTTTACGAGTGCATATAATAATATAATTTTAATTTAAAATTATAATTAGAAAGTTTTACAAACCATTTAAGCAGAAACCATTTTCACTTTAACATTCATATTGCACTGAACTTAATTTATCTGAATATGATGTACAAGTCTCAAGTACAGATACAATCTAGCCATATAGTTTACTTTAATAACGTTAGTAATATATTATGATTAATTCAGTCATAGTAGACAGTATTAACAAATAAAACAAAAGTCAATTTCTAATGAATTATTTCCATAACTGAAAAAAATTGTTACATCTTTAATTTATTTGTAAATATAACTTACGCGTGTACTTGTAAAAATTATAGAACATTATTTTATAATTTATACCTGAAAAAGTTATAAGGTCTGTTGTACTTCAGTTTTTAATAGAATATGTCGATAAAAATGATTTACAAAGACATTAGTTTATAAGAACTATAAGATTTCTTCTACAGCGGAATGCGAGTATCGCGGAGTCCCGTATATATAAATAGTGTATACTTATTATACGCACCATTATAATACTTCTTACTGCAACGTATAGAAAGTGATTAAAATGAGTGGGTCGACCGAAATAGTACCGTTGGAAAATTTGTTGATCGAAAATCTTTGATCTGTTCTGAGATAAAACCAGCAACCTGTCGAAAAGTATTCACGAATATACACTCGCAGCGTTAATAATGGTTTGAGTACAAACATAATCACAAATTCACACTTCGTTTTGTAATTCATAACGAATCGGGATTAAACATACACACGGGGATAAATGTTCAACATGAATTAATACATGAAACAAAAACCGGAACACTGACTCATAATGTCCACGATGTATAATTTTGACATCGTTTCTTACTCGTTGGACTCAGTTTCTCCGGCCTCGGGATAATATTTATATAAACGATTGATATTATAGATTATATAAATATATAAATTGTTTTGTTAGGGCTGTACAGTGTTCCCTACCGGAGGCGAATTACACTACGTTATATTATATACATATTTGTACACCGTACATGTAATTTTACTCTCAAAGCTTAATATTTATTGTATTTGAAAAATATTTATAATCACGTTATACGAATCTACTGTGCGTGCGTATACGACCGCAGGTTATTCGAATTCCACGTCGGTAAACCGTTGAAATATCTCCCACCTGTCACCCGGACTACTTGTCGAACATCGTGATTTTTTGTCTTTTATTTTTGCGGTCTCCTAATAGTAGTCGTGCAACGCGACTATACATACTCCGAGATCTCGTATCATACTTACACCGCAACCGGTACACGAAACTATACGCGGTACATACGTGGTCAGATTTTGAGCGTTTGACCTAGATAATATAATAGTATAATAATAATAATAATAATGTAATATAGTCTAGCGCGTACTGTATACATTTAGGTTTGACGGTTAAACTACATCGCGTGTTGCGTTTGACAAAAATAAAATATAAAATCTCGAACACACGATAAAATTCATATAAGGCTCGATATCTTTGTACAAAATCATTTTATCAATAAATAATATTATTAGATTAAGATTATTAACTAGGGTCTTATGCACTAAAAAGTAATGAAATACGAGCCACCGAATGACCTAAAAAATCTTAAAATACACGCCAAAATATGCCCTAAAAACATAATAAGTAGCAACAACAACAACAAATAAATAATTTAAAAACCACTTTAATCCTTTTCTTGATGATTTAAAAAAAATTATGTTTATTTAGTAAACGATTTAAGAAGTCACAAAACTGTTTTTTACAATTTAAATTTAAATGTATACTTATATTAAATAAAAAATTAGTTAATTGTGTTGGTGAAAAAAAAATGACAATAAAACTGAATAAATATCAATACAAAACCGAAAATCTCGAAATACGTAAAATCTTACAGCTTAACATTTTAAATTTTAAATCCTATTATCATACAAATCAAATGTATAACCCGCTCCGGTATTTTTGTCAGTACTCTACGCGATAATTAGACAATTCAATGATAAAACCAGATTTGATGATCATACGATAAGGCGGCAGGGGTCTAATTTTTCGCGTAACAGGTGTAGTATACACGTATAGACAGGGCCGGTGAGAACTTCTGAGGGCCCCCTTCTCTTTACAATTGTACGACCAAGACGCACATGACCACTTTTACATGCTTTGGTACAACAAAAATATCGTATTATACGGCCCCGGGGCTCTAGCCCTCCCTGCCCCACCCTCTCGCCGGCCCTACGTACAGATAGGTATCATGAATCACGCGTCTAACATCTCTGACGCATACATATTATACAACGTTATCACACGTAAAGTAGCGAAAATAAAAAATAAATAAAACATTAATCACAGGCGTACGTATACAACAACCGCGGAGGCCTGTCTATACGAAGTCGATTAGACCAACACCGTTATTATCAAAAATAAAATTGTTATCATAATTATAATTCTATCATAAATTATAAATTTATAATAAATGAATTACATTATTTTATTTGTTAGAATGTAATATTATGATATAAATTCAAAATTGTATTGTTAAATAATGTAGGCAGTCAAGTTATTCTCAACATTTATTGTTTTCCCTGTATTTATTTATTTATAATTTAGACGTACTTAATATTTTAATATAAGAATAGGTAAGTATAAGAACATTAATGCGGCCGGCGATTAAAATTAATAGTTGAGTAACAGTAGTACTATAAAGAATTTAAAAATGTAATATAGGTGCCTAAACAATACATTACAATTAATTTACTAATTAACCGTTTATCTTATTTAAATTGTCAAATTATAGACAGTTAGATCTTCATTAAAGTAAACTTATTATGTAGTAGTTAATTTTTAATTAAAATACTTTTTAAAAACTTCTAACATTTTTGATTATCCTAGTTGATTTAATAATTATTGTGTAGTCAGTGCAGCTGTGTACCAAAAAACAAAGAATAATATATATAACTATATTAGTGAAGATAACTTGATATGAATGGGTTGTTTCAATTTATTATTATTTGTACCAATATGACATACATACATACATATTTAATGAAACTCTTAGTTTTTTGATTAAATCATTTTTTTTAATTTTATTATTTTATTATCTTTGGTGCGATTTTTTAAATTGTTATTTTTATTAAAATGGAAGATATTAGTAATAACAGTCTGAAACATATCCTAAATAATTCAAATATAGTGAATAATATTTCTCTTCAAGGAGAAACTAATGATTTAAATTTATCTATTACACGTTTATCAGAATTAGGTTTTGGCTATGTTACGGCAAAGTCGGTGAAATATGAAGGTAATTTATTAAAATGAGTATGAATGTTTAGATAGTTATTTATTGAATTTTCAAAAATTAATAATTTTAAAATTATCAAGTGACAGGTCTCTAAATAGTACTATAGAAATCATAATTGATCAATTTTTACCAGAATCATTAAAAAAATACCATTTAAAAATTTTAAAACTTACTGGAGAGTGTAAAAAATTTCTGATGCTATACCTAAATTTTTACATGGAAGACCTGAACCATTTGTCAAGCATATTTATAATAGACTTTCTACTGCTCAAAATATATATTCTGAAAACAAAATAAAATAGTTAGAATTGGAACACACATTTCATGTAAAGAGTGAAGATGGTATATCTTAATATTACATTGTAACATATATAATAATGTAATTCATTTATTATAAATTTATAATTGATGATAAAATTATATTTATGATAGAAATTTTATTTTTGATAACAACAAAATGATAACGATGGTGTTTGTCTAATCGACTGCGTATAGACAGACCCCAACCGCGGCAGCAGTATCGGTTATCCGTATGGCGAACCGAATGGAAGTGCGCGGTGCGTTACATTTGGCATTTACGTGTTTGGATTTCGTTGCCCTTCGTGACCCGAGTTGAAAACGCGCGTTCTCAACCTTGTAGCGATTTTATCAACAACACAAGTCCTACGTAGAGATTTATTATGTACGCGAACAGCGAACTCCTAGAAAGTGTCTATGCAACGTCAATACGTACTACACACATACGAGTATACTTAAGATAACATGCGAGTGCATTGCGAGCACAACAATTATTTTATTTTCAAAGATTTATTTTTATTTTTGTTTTCAAATATCATTGAATTGTCATAAAACGTATTATATCCGTCGAAGAACTCTCAAAGTATTTATTTGCCTGGTAGAGTACGATGCAACTGCAGTATGTAAACACAAAATATCTACACTATATGCATTTACATTATTACTTATATCAGACGCATAAGAGTATTTACCGTGGCAATATTGGTCAGTCGAAAACCTACTCAAAGAAGTGATTTAGAAAGAAAAACATATAAAATATATTTATTTATCCGCCGTGACAATTATATTAATACTTTTGTAATTTTTTTCTGTTTATTTTTGTATATTCGTCCATGGTCCGCTGAAAATGACTATGTCTAAACAATAAAGCGCATCCGATTTGCATACTCGTGTACGTACTATATGTTGTTTTCGAAAACAAATGAATTCAACATATATTTCACTCTGGTAGTCCGGTGCGTTGCCAACTACTTTATTATTGTTGTTATTATTACTATTCATATTTATTGTAGTTTATTTAACATCCCGGTGAGAATAACATAATTGAACTTGCAACAGTTTAAACTATGCACATTTGAATTTATATAATACGCGTACGAAAATAACTATCCGGTGCGAACGATTTCTACAGATTTCATGCATATTAAATATGAGCATGGATATTATATACTTTTCGACATATTATATGTATATAGTATATATGTAAGCTTTATTAATTGACGGAACATAAAACTCAGCCACCGATATAATCATTGTTCTATCGATCATAGCGTGTATTATATTGTGTGTTGAAATTACGCGTTTTATAATAACTATCTATTCCTAAGGAATAATAATCATGGAAAAAATGTATTACATTATAATTTTTTTTTTCAGCTCGCCGAGTCATGTGGAACAAATCGTCGAGCGTAAAAACGTTCAATCAACGTGATTGTCAGTCATCGTACATTGCTGGTAAGCGGTCAAAATTTGACACACTAAATTTTTTTTTTTTTTACCACCAAATATGTACGTTGATTTTTAAATCGAAAAATATCTACTACCTATGCTTATCACAGTTTATACCGATGCAACGTGTATCCAAAATTGGCACAGCATACCTGTCATAGCGTAGCACCAAAATATGGCGGGCGTCGGACGTAACTTTTTTTCACTAACCATATTATATTCGCGAGTGCAATAGTAAAACCGGTTAGACCAAACTACCTGCAGTTTTTTCTTTGAATATAAGTATAATATTCTTGTTATATATGTACATAAATATACAGGATATTTCTGAAATTGACGAGATCACTAGTGCACTCACTGTGATGATAGAATGAAGGTTTTTATGAATTTTTTTTTTCTATCTTCAAAATCTTAGTTCAAAAACTTATTATATTATTCAATACACTTATGGAATCGTTATACAAAATATTTCTCAGACCTAGGTATCAAAGATGGACGTTTGAGAGGAAGGTACGTTAAATATATTTTTAAATACTATTTTATCAAATAGTAATTGCACAAATTTACTATATATTCAATTAAAGCCTAAAACTAATAAATTCTTTAGTTAAACAATTTCATATTTGATCTATAAGGATAAAATATAAGAACTATAATATTCTTTATAGTAACTAATACTACATAAGAGTTACCAACGTCCTTGTGTCTTAAGACCAAAAGGAAACAAACATTGTAATTATTAATCGATATTTATAAAAAATGTATGATTAAATAGTGTTGTGAATAATTTTTTTCCCATTAAATTAATTTTTTTTAATAGTTTAATGATTGATAAATAATATGGATTGTTTCGTTGATATAAGGTCGAATAATTAATGTATAAAAAACTACCTAACAGGAAACAAAACAATTATAAAGTTTTGATTTTAATTTTAATAATATTTTTTTCATCATTTGTTATATCGTCCTAAAATCAGTAACGCGTTTTTACTTAGAATAAAAAATGAAGTTTAACGTGTATCATTTATACAAGTTCGTTTTATTACTTATATCGATACTTATCGGAACTCCTGCTGTTGGAACTAATACATCATAACCCAAACGATTATACTATGGATTGTAATTATAAGAGTACTCGTAGTCACGACCTCGCGTAGGCATATCCTGCAATGTCTATAAACTCGCGTGTTGCTAGTGAACTATGATTTTTATTTTTTATTGGTGGGATACGTTTTATAGATATAGAAGAACATAAAAATGTTTACCGTATAATGTTTAGATAAAAGCGTGGATCTTAAGATTATGATTTCGTGGAATAATGTAATTAATCCGTCCGGGTGAAAACTAAAACTACTCGTAGGCCCGGAGATCTAACGAGACAGTGAACTTTATCGGAGTGTATAAATTTTCATTTCCGACCTTATTTGCTGAATACATTTTGAGAGAAACGGTACTGCTAAACATAATTACCATTGCGACCCGTTGGCAATATGCGCATGCTCAGAATAGAGTCGAAACCCATTTGTTATTTGTCACAATATCATATTGTTGCCAAATATGGTACAAGACAACCATTAGGGAAAATAGCATCATTTAACTTTGTCAGTCTGCACTACAGTGGTACTGTGAATAATGTAATAGCCAGAGAGAGAGGGATAATGATTACGCACAGATGTCCTTTACCCGTGTACCAGGACGACGGTGGCGGCGACCATATATAAAAGTTAACTAATTGAGCAAGTCACCTAAAAACATTTTCGCAGGACGTTTCTAACCGACTGTCCGTATACGAGACATATCGGATCGATTAAGTGAGCCGAAGTATCGGAGATGAAAGTTGTCTTATCGCCACGACGAAAGTGTACTCGAGATTATCGTGAAGAGTCTCTTGGTTCCGTTAGCGCGCACTCCTCGAATCAGAACACGAAAACAAAACCAAGTGACTCTTCATTTTTAAACGCACAATACGTTCTCAGCGACCTTTTCTAATTATTTTAAACGACATTTCAGCCATCGAGTGTCTTCGAAATGGTTGGTTTTATGTACAAGTTAGTTTGAGCACCGACCACGTTAGAATATTGGGGATAGCATATAATCGAACCTTAACAATTGTCTTGTTCGATATCTTCAAATATCGCTTGAAGTTTAGGATCGGGGACGGCAGGAAGTAGTTATAATTTCGATCTAGAGAAGCCGCTGGTCACAGTGACCACAGTTTTATACGTCAATACCGAGAGGACGCGGACTGATCGTAACCACAGGGCTGGCGTAAAGCTAAATGACGCCCGAGGCTAAAATGCCTTTTTCATACAACAAACCGTAATATCATTAAACTTAGAAAAAATGATATATTATGTTCAACTTGTACATCATTTGTTATTGTCTAATTTTTTAGTCACGAGTCACGACGACTCGACGCGATCCCGATTGAACGATAACAAATATTTGAGAACTATAGCAACATATACAATAAAACATTCTACGCCAAACGACAGTAAATATACTTAAAATATACTTCTATATATACGTTCTATATATTCGTTATATAAACGGAATAACCATAATTATTATCAAAATTCAATACAAAGTTGTAGGTATTTTATATTAGAAAAATAATATTACTGGCGTTATGTGCTAAATTGTAAAAAAAAAACAATAATGGCGCCCTAGGCGACCGCCCGAGTCAACTTATCCTCACGGCGGCCCTGCGTAACCATTACGACAATATCGGTGAACATAGGTGGTACTTTTTTAAAATATAAGTGCATGCGCTGCAGTGATTCCCATTTTAGGTCATGAACAATTCAGCGCTAATTAATTCATATGAGTTACAGAAGCTAATAGGCGACTTTGTTGTGCACGCACTATTTAATGCAAGCTACTCTACGTGAAATTCCGATATGCGTTTTTAATTTTCACATGCTTTTGACCACAATGCGTACAACATACGTCCGTATATAATTTTTCTCCGGTTTCTTGCACCGTCCGTTCATGCACGTTCTACATAAATATTTATATATGTACAAGAGTAATTATACATATTACAAGTTCGGGTGTATATTTGATATGTGTCGTAATCTGGATTTTCAATCTCGATTGTTCATTCGTACATAATATTGGTATAACTTGTATATGGTATATCCGTATTAGCGTACCGCATTGTTGCACGTACCTGCAGTTAAAATCACATTGTACGGAGACATTTAGAGAATAATTCTTTTGAGATAGTACGCGCGTGTTATTACGAACTACGTAATATACCATCCCGTAGATTCTCGACGGTATCGTATACACCTGTATGTGATTACGTTCACAGGATCCGGTGGTTACCGATGTTACGGACTGCGGACGTCCTGAAAACGTGACACGTGAAAAAAAAAAAAAAATCAAGCCGTACCACAATAATATCATATACTTTCGACACTCTGCATTGTTTCGACTTGGACAGTGGTCCAAGAACACGTGATTTTGTTTTGGCTGCGGCGAAGTCGGATCAGAAATTCGTTTCCCGAGAACGCCGACTTCGAACCGCTATCCCTTTAAATCTCCGCGCAAACGAAATATTGCAAACGTGCATATTGTATGTAAAAGGAACAGCGTAATTATAACGTGGTGCAGCGGGCAGGTGTGTAACGCTACAAAACCGCCGCGGCCCAGGGTAAACGGGCGTGAATGAATAAACGAAACAAACGTAATATTATAATAACGGACGCACATATCTAGTGAATATTTTTCGCTAGTGTCACAGCCGTCTATATAAATAATAATAATAATACAACATTGTAAGTATATTCCACGTACCTGGTTTATATACGTGTATAGTGCGGTTTATCTACATATAAACGCGCGCATGCGCATTTATACGAACATAGAATTGATATATTTTTTTATTCCTTTTTTTTTTTTCTTCTTTTTGTTGGCAATGGGTTTTCTGGTCACGATTGATCATTGTCCGCGCGCTGTTCCAATGCCTGGGTACCTATATAAACCTATATAGTATATATACTGCATTAGTCATGCAGCATTACATCTGGGAAAAATATTCGTGTACTTAATGACCTCGGTGCCAAAGAATACAACCTTCTATGTAGCCTAAGACTAAGACAACATTACGTGTATATGGTTCATATTTTTATTTCAGAAAATATTTGCAATGCTAATATCATGGACGAGTAATGGGCGACCGAGAAAACAGGGTTTCGCCCAGAGTTTAATGTTGATGATAACTGAAAACCCGAAAAAAGGGTTAAGGGTTATTTCCAACAGCCTAATTGCGCATAGAAATAATACACCGCCAAAAGCGTTTCGAAACTTACAATGAAAATGTCAATTGACGCATGTTTATCTGGCCTAAAAAAGTCCTACTTCGACACAACCTTGCGTCACAGCCTTGGCCTCTTGAGAATTCATTTGTGTTCCATCTAGTCACATTTACAAAAAAATAACCGCAATAATAATTATGATGATAATACAATGTAAGTACGCGCACACAGCTCAAGAGGAAGTTTTTCTTAATTCACTTAATGGACGGCCGAATTAAGAAAACATCAATCATTGAAAAGAAATTGAAATGTCAGCTATGCCCATGGTTAGTCAGTCGGTTGGGCGTGTATCTTTACTATAATGGTCACCACCTGTATTTCGCAACACAGATCCAATTAAAAATTTAAGAATAAAATTATTACTGCAAGGATTCGTGTGAACATTTTGGTTAACGCCAAACATTGTGTTTGTTTTCGTTACGAAGGCCACACTGTTTCGAGTCTCGATCAATTGTTAGTGGATTTGGACTTGCTTGTTGTGTTCAATTTCGCGTATGTACAACAATTATAAATTATTAAAAAATTATAATAACCTGACAACTCGTAGTCATTTAATACTACATAGATTCGCTAATAAGAATTAGGAAAACAAATGCAACTGTCTGTGGATAGTTTCTAATTGCATTACGGCGATATGAATAAATAAATATATAAAAAAAAAAAAATTGCACTATGAATTCACCAGTCGAAAGCTACCGAAAACGTACAATTTTACGCGTCTAGACGTCTAATGGTATATTACATTTTTAGTATAAAACACGAAATAGTACCGAGTACGCGCCGAAATAGATAGAAATCAAATCAGCATTTATGAAGGAAAAATTTTACGAAACAGTGAATACTATAGTAACGATATGGTAATCAATATTTTTTTGGAAAGCATAATCAGATTCTACTGATGAAATCGATAACGGTTGAAGTACAGGAAACGTAAACGTCATCTCGACGAACTCGACGAGTATTTTTTTTTTTTTTTTTAGTATATATTCAAATTGTTTTTAACAGAATGTTCTGTACTTAATACTCCTAACGATAAGAATACGCTAAAATGTAATGTTTTCGTCGTGCACCATCCGGTATAATAGTAAAGCCGTGTGTACCCCTACTATTCACGATAATATTATCCGTGCTTAGAATTAAAAATAATTTTCAAGACAGATATAATATTTTTATGTTTTATTTATTATTATTATTATTTTCATAGCCATAGGTATTAGTACCTGTTTCAAAGCGTTCTTCGCCGCTGCAGACGCAAACACATACACACACACACAATATGTGTATATGTATAAGGTCATTATAATAATATAGGTTTATAAATATATTATGCACGAATGCTATATCGCTTTAGAAAACAACACAAAACCGTGACAATCGTCACGCAAGTGCGTACTGTCGGATTTGTTTTATTAATAACCGAACCGTCTCGTATGTATAATAATATCGCGCGGTAGAGTACAATATAAATGTACACATATTATATATATATATATATATATATATATGTGTTCGCACATTGGTGCCACCGCGCGCGGGGGACGGTGTGGAGCGGAGCGCAGCATCAGCCGCCGGTGAAATGTTCCGCGCGACCATATCCGAACACTTTTTGATTTATTTATATGCTAATGAGCGAACACCGCGGAGAAAGTCTTGTTGGTTTTAAGTATTATTCACAAAACGTATCCGCCGCGCCATGTGCGGGTAAACGGTTTTAATGAGACGTTAAAATAAAGCAGGAGTAGCGCCCCGGTGTACACATATTCGTATATCGTTATGTTACGATAAACGGTGTGCGCTACACGCGGACACGACGTGATTGCAGGATTTGCTGCTGATGTACAACAGATAAAGGGACGGATAACACGTGCATAGCAACCGTCACGGCAAACCACTCGGCTCGCTGTTACCGTTGGTTGTTTAATCCTGGGTTTACCGTGTCCTCCCCTCGTACGGCGCACCGGGAACACAATAATTCCTCGATTACAGACGCGAGACTCCGTTGTAATACGATTTTCTTAAACATTTAATGTAATCGTGTAATGTACTCACACACACACACACACACACACACACACACACACACACATGTATACAACTCATTACGTAGTGTGTACACGTTCTGGGAGACATGTGATGAGTCCGACCGATGCGATCTTCGATGTCCAGCAGATACAGAGCGCGCGGCTATATTAAAGCATTATTATTTTCTTCGATGTTTGTAAAACAACTCGGTGACTACCGCGGCGTGTACCGACCATTCGACAATAAAACAGAAATTATCTCCCGTAAACGACATCGTTCCAACGTTTCGTTGACCTGAAAAACGTTCGCGTCTACGTTTCACGCGATGAACCAAAGCGCTGTGGTATTATCGGGAAATATCAAGCGCCGATCCGTTCGCTGTCCCGTCATAATCCGGCGAACGGGTATAAACGATTCAAAACCTAAAAACCGTATAATATCGACCGTTCAAAGTGACCGAACTCGTCGTAACGTGCCGGCCAAAACTCGTCCGAATGTCTTATCAATTATTCTCGTAGCAACGGCGAACGTCTTTTTCCGCCGCTCATAACGCGGCTCTTTTTTTGACTTAAAAGAGACATCCGATTTCTCGTTGTTTTTGTGACGTGGCAGTTTTTCCGGCCCAAATCTGACTGCAGGTGAGCATTTGCGCTTCAGGTGCGGCTCCAGAGCCTTGATTAGGGGGGAGGGCCAAGTTATAATTTTACAAAATCTTATATCAAAAAGAAAACAACACAAATTCAAGTCGTCCATTTTTAAAATTGGCAATAATATCAATAATATGATCTATTTGATCTAGAATATCTATTTTATGATATACATTAATTAGACATAATGCTGATAGTCTATCTTCAGTTATCCTTGAACGAAGCCAGGTTTATTGTCTCCGAAGTGTGGAGAAACGCCTTTCATCCGTCATACCTCTATGGCTCTATCTACATACTTGTGCGTGTCGTATGATAGTCCATATTATAATATGCATTTTTTGTTAACAATATAAATTTTTTTTATAAATACGGTACGAGCTTGGGGGGACCGTGGCCCCTAGGGCCCCCCTTGGAGCCGCCCTGGTGCTGCATGTCGTGTTCCGTATCCGCTACAATTACAGTGACGACATGCCGTCGAGAGGGATCATTATACTCTTCGCGTTTTATAATCATCGCGTTTCGCTTGCCGACCCGTGCCGGTAAATCCCATCACGCACTCAACAAGCGCATTAACTGATTCCTTAATTACTCCGAACCGGTTGTACTGTTTTCTCATCACTTAATAACAACCGTGGTCGTAACAGTAATAGTATATGGTCTTTGTGCTGTTTTCTTCTTTCTCGAGACCGGAGCGCGCGATGTTTCGAGAGCAAGAGAAAACGATCGGGAAAACGATCCAGGGAACGCATCATTGTGACTACATGGGCGCCTGTGAAACATTAAAAACCATGTTATTGGATTATTATGTTATCCGATTTTCGTGTACGCAACGTTAATTTGATTAATTTTTTTTTAGACAAGATAAAATGTATTTTTTTAATTCAACTGTTATACTAATTGATTAATAAGACATTAATAAATAAATAAATAAACGCTATAATAATTTAATTAATTTTTTTTTCATGATAAAATCACATAATATTAATAGGTTTTTAGTTTTTTTTTTTTTTTTTAATGTAATTGGGCCAATGTAAACGAGCGATGGTGTTCAAATAGTAAGTAATTTTCGTCAGATCCGGATTGTTATTACTGTTGCAGTAAAGCGCAAGATAATTAATTTTTTATAGGTCTGATTTGCTTGGTTGTTTTTCACTGCGCGTAGAATATAATTTTCTCGCACGAGACTTTATGTGATGGTTCGTATTTTTTTTCAGACGCTGTTTAATGGATATCGACGCACATGATTCGGACAGACCAAGTCGGTGCACGATGTACCAGGTACGTAAATACGTTCTAGTCCAATTATTATCAAATCAACATTAAATCGTAATAAAACCCAAAAAGCTGATCACGCGGTTGGCAATATAACATTCGTGGACCTTATTTTTAAATAGAAATAAAGTTTTTCACTGCAAACATCTTATTATGGAACAACATAATATCTTATAATAATATAATAATAATGTTAGAATGGGCGTTGTGTCGATGTATGTAAATGAGCAATTAATATTTTAAATGAAAAAAAAAATCATCAACTGAAACCAATTCGTCATGCATTTTCTCCGTGAAAATCAGTATCCGATTTAAAAATGCAGCGGGCATAGTGTTTTTTTTTTTTTTTTAATCTGCCGTCAGTTTTTTATAATATACATAGACATATCAATCATAATAACGCTAGGTAGGTATGCGGATTTCTATTATATGTTAATTTCAATACTCTCTATGGGTACAATATGTTTGTGTGTGTATGTGTGTGTGTGTGTGTGTAAGTTGTGCCTGTTGTACCATTTGCTACGAATGACCGGTTTTGGCTGGGCAAAATGTAATATTTATTGCCGAAATAAAATGTTATGGTGGCCCGTATAGAGATTACAATAAAATTTGACACAGCAGCGTGTTTAGAATGATCGCTTCAAGCAGCTCTAATGTATAATCCTGCTGGTCGTAAGAATTAAGACACCCGATATATGTACACGATCTTGAAGAAATTCCATTTTAATATTTTACCTAATTGGTTTATTTCCAATGAGTGTCATCGTAGTTTAAAAAAAATGTTTGAAATGTGAGCAGTGTATTATACTCGTATTATGCATATTTTGATGGATAACCAAATAGGTAGTACAAAGCTAATTGATGGTATATTATTGTAGTGCAGTTTCTAGGTCTTATACAAAAATGTAATTTTTAAAGAATCAAATAAAAAATAAATCCCGTAACGGTTTTTTAATTACTGTTTATGTTTTCGATGAGACTGCCGAATAAGCACAGCTAATTATTTGCTCCGTAAAACTATATGGTTATAAAAAAACCAACGTTTTCATAAATTATACTCATTTGGCATCGTACCACATTTGTAATTAAACAATTTAAAACGCTTTCCAATTTATGAGAATTATTTAAATCAATTGAATTGCAATCATATATTTTAAATAAGAAGCATTACTCGTATTGCAAAGTACATAAATTACAATATTTCTGTTAGCTTTTACACATTTTACGTTGGCTTAACACGAGATTAAAATATAATTATTTTTTTGTGCTTAATAGCATGTTATAATTGCATAGCTGAAAACTTCATATTCGATTTAAAATATGATTTATTAACATTTATGTTCTCATTTGATTATATTTAAACGTATTTTTACAAGTAAAATATTTTTAGCACAAAGTATTTAAATTGCCTCATTTATTATATTATTTGTATTTTATATTACGTATAATTCGAATATAATGATAACAAATACATATGTATATTAATGATGTAAAAAAATCGAATATAATAATTTAACATTGATCGATAAACTAAATTGTTATTTACTAATAAAAAAAATATAATACGTATTTTATTTTAATAGCTATAATTATAAGCAAAAATTATGAATTTATTTTTATTCAAATAATTTACATTAGTAGCAGGTGCAGCTCCAGGGATCTATTTAAGTGAAAGGCAAGTCCCTAAATATTAATTATTAAAAAAAAAACGCATTTTTAATAACAAATTCTAGGTGTCTACTTTTAGTCTAAACAAAAGTAACTAAAATGTCATCTATATAATTATAAATATCAACTTCTCTATGTGCCGTCTTTTTTTGTCATTATCAAACAAAGCTATGTTTTTAGTCTTTTTAAAGTTAAAGAACTTCTTCCTGCGATAACGGAACTTACTGATGAAGATGCCATTATATTTAGTAATGTTTTTAAATGTTGATAGAATTGAGAAAAAATAGTTTTATTGTAAGAAATTCTTATGCACGGGGGCGTGGCTCATTCCTTCTCCCCATTAAGCAACGCCTAATTACTAACATATTGTAATTTATTTTGTGTTAGTTACCTTCTATATAAAATTAATTAATGCCATATTAATATACTAATTTAATTTTGAATGAAATATTATTTTATATTTCTATCAAACATTTGCAAAACATAACTTTAACAATTATTCAAAATTATAATACATTCGAGTTATAAATTAATGAAATTAATAATAGTTACATTAATTATAATTTTTTCATTCGAGTACATAAAATTAATGATAATTACGATTATAAACTGAAGTTTTATTCTGTTCAGTTCATTATACATCGATGTAGTTAACATTAAAATTCTTAGTTTTTAACTATTGTATATATAATCTATTTATATATCTATATATCTATTTCCTAAAGTAATTCTTATATTAATAATCATATAAATGATTAAGTTTTATAATCATTATATGTATACTAATATTATGTTATTTCAACATTCCCGATGATTTCGTATAGAGTTATTTACTATAAAAGCGAAAAAAGTACAATTGTGTCGATTATATTCATAGTGTAACGTATTTCGAAGAAATTAAATTATTAAATATAAACTATTTATAAGAACTATTACAAAAACTGCGCAGTAAAATATTTATATATATATATATATATATATGTATTTAATGATCACTCTTAGGCATGATTTATGATTTCGCGCCCAGATTGATGAATTAAATATTGTCGAAGGCTAACAGAAGTACAATAATAATGCACATTGAAAATTATAAAGTATTTTCTTTCAATGAGTCTGTTGATTGTTAGTTAGACATGGGGCCACATGAATAACGAGTAAATTTCATGAGGACAATGTCAACGGCTTCTTGTTAAAAAATAATAATAATAATAATAATAATAATAATAATAAATGTACCACTAGAAATTGGGTCACTTGTAGCGATTACACGTTCCCGCCTCCGCCAGAAGAATTACATAGACCGGTAATCACCGGTGGGTAATATGATCTTTTAACAACCACGTTTAAGTTGATAATTATGAATCGATTTTCTTGTAATCAATTTAATATACGTAAAATGTCCAAGAGTTTTAGCAGGCGTGTCGTATAGGCAATTGCAATACGTGTAAGAGTGTATAAATTCAGGGACTACCCATGTTTCTAAAATGTACGGCTCAATAATAAATGTAATGTTCTCAGCTTACTAAAGTTAGGGTTAAGTACTAGTTTAGAAAATTATGTAAATTAACGTTCTTCAAAATTAAATTATAATTTTATCAAACCAAATAATTAATATAATAAGAAACGGAATGGATAATCGAATAATGTAGTATATTATAACAGTTATGATTGTAATGATGATTATAGATTATTTAAATGTTATATAGGTTTTAGATATATTGTTTATATAATATAAGAACGATTTTTAACCTGGTCAATAACCCAAAGTGCGTAATGTTTACAACGAATTTAGTAGGTTTTTTTACTAACTACCGAATGTGTTAATCTGACGAAAACAATTGTTATTCATAAATCATTGCAATAACTACCGCTATAGAAGGTGCACCTCGGTAAATATGGCAAGCATATACGAACGAAAACGCTAGGAAAAAAGTATTCAATTCAAGACGCCTTAACCTCAATCCACTAATAATAAACTGTGATCATTTTGTATCGGTCTCGACGTATGTACTCGGTACAATGCAAGCAATTTATTATTTATTTTCTCTCGTTCATTATTTTTGCTGCCCGACAAAACTTGTTCATTTTCTTTTTAGATTAAATCGTTATAGCATCTTACCGGTGACAATTTGTCATAAAGACACAATGTATGTAAACGGGACCGCGATATTAATAATGACACGTTTACCACACATCGAGTGTAATGTTGTTTGCGACAACGACGACGGTGTAGGTGTAGTTAGCAGTGGTAGCGGAAGGAGGACGAGCGCCGTCTCATTGTGTGTAAAACGATAGGACGAATTACAATAAAATTATTTTCGCCCACTGATTGTCAATTTTACAACGGGACCTTCCGGAGCCATAATATAATACATATAAACAAGTATACATCGTGTTTCGTGTACCATAGTCCATACGTCTATACTATCGTCTATACGTGGAAAAAATTTTTTTCCTTTCGCGCTTTATAATACAGATTTACGGCAGGTTCCTTGTTTTTATGTTGGTATTTATTATTATTGTTTTTTCTTCCGTGGAAATTTGAAAATTTTATGTACAGTAACAACATATAATATATATATATATATATATATGTATACAACAAGTACACGTGTTGCTTAATAAAGGCAACGAAGAAGTGCTTAGTGTATGATATGTAACAAAATATTTCGTACTTACAATACTCATTTTACACGATTTTATTATGGTACAAAAATTAAATTTCAATTATGATGGAAAATAAATACGTGATACGTCAGAATATGGGCTGAAAATTATAAACCAATATCACCACATAAAATTGACGATTAATTAATATACCTAATACATGTCAATTGTGTATTTCACATTTAGAGCTGAATGATTATCACGTGAATGAACGTATGTTGCTTCATAATGTATAATATATTGCTTTTTCATAAAAAAAAAAAAAAACAATAGTAAACTTTCGTGGAAATTTCACAAGCAAGTTGTATCGGTCACAACAGAAAGATTTTGATAAATTTATATTATAATATATTGTAAATTCATGTACACAAATGTTGTATATGTACTAAACATTTGGTGAATATTGTACTGCTAAATTTGTGGACAAAGTTATTGGTGATGATAGCCGCAATTATGGATAACTGTAAAAGTTCAAGCTTTTTTGCAAACACTCGCTTCTCATCTGACAAATGTTTCATCTCAAAAATCAACTTAAAAGCTGTGTGACCAAATCAAATAAATGTACTCTTAATGAAACTATATATATAATAATAATAATACTATAATTGAATATAAAATGTTAGGTACTCAAATCTACAGAAGCACCATCGACGGGTTATGACTGCATTTTTTCAAACTGAACGTTTCAAATTATCTAAGCATAGATTATTTATTTTCAATTTAATAGATTGGGTGTTATCATTTTTAAATAAAAACTTGAACATAGCTGTTAAAGGTTTTTCGACCATTAAAGGTAGTGATATCGTAATACATAGTTCAAATTTATATTTTATTAATATAATAAATTTTCTTTCTAAAACAAGTATTTGATCTTCATCGAACTGGTGGATGCGATTCGTTCATATTACATTGTCACTAAGTGAAAATTCTTTGAAATATCCACTTCAGTAACGACAACGTGGCGTGTGGTTTTAATTCTGAAAATATTCGGACGTGTTTGACAGCGCAGAGCCTCTAATTGAAATCGTCGTGAGAGGTCGACTCTACTATGTGGTTTTGAAAATTACTTTAATTGGCATTTCTAACGTTCGAATGACTGGAGAGACAATATAGGTATACCTATATTATGTTATATTTCGTGCTAGCTAGCGTCTGTGTTCTCACGTTATAACCGTCCGTCTTACCCGACGCGGAATGCATTTCGTACACAAAGTATTTAAATATACATATGTGTTATAATATAGCATAGGTAATGACGTAGTGTATAAATTAAAATACGGACATTTTGACACTATTTTTTTCTGGTCACCACTCAAAAAAACCTTTTTTTCTCTCATACATTATAATGTATTTCAATTAAAAACGCGGAAAACGGTATCCAAAGTCGTCCTCGGCGTTCCGGTCAAACGAATCTTTAATGATTCAGTGGCCCCTCGATCTCACCCACCCGATATACACCTGCAACTATGTGGTGTACACCCGATGTATAATATTATATTATAGTACATTGTGTTACGTCGGTCATTGTAATACGTTTTCGGCGGAGTGTAGATACACTGCTGCCAGAGTGTATACTGACGGAATTATCGTTCAACGACCGCTCAACCCGTATGACCAATTTCGTTTTAAAATATATTTATTTATTTTATTTTTTTTTTTTTTTTTAGTATATTCAATATATAGAGCAAAGTTTGACCGGAGGCTATGTACAAACAGGTTTATTCGCGTAGTCTGTACCAACGCCACCACCGCTTTCAGATGAAATATTAATACACACACACACACACACACACACGCACACACGCACGCACACACGCACGCACGCACGCATACACGCACACACACACACATATATATATAAAGGCTAAATTATCGCATGCGTTGGCAACCTTGCGTTTTTTTTTTCGTATATTATACACACAGCGGGTACGTATGTGTATTTGTGATGAAAGAGAAAATAAACGACATTACTCATTCATTGCTCTCCTAATTACTAGCGGTTTTTTCTTACTCTTGTACTAGGCGCATACATTTTATTACACTGGTGTATGAAGAAATAAAATTACTACATTTCCCCGTATGCGATCCGAAGAATGGTATTGGTCGCACACGTTTTAAAATGTAATAGTATAAACTCTTTACTGCAGTTTTCCGGTACGAACTTTTTTTAATTTTTTTTTTTTTTCTTATGTATCCTCGTGATCGTATATTTATGGATGTGAACACGGCTATGGACTTAATGGCTTCGAAACCAATCAGTGTAAAACGATTTTATATAACAACGTCTGTACGTATCTGCCCGTGTATATGATGTACTTATGTAATAAAAATCAATATAGATAGACAGGCGAGTTAGTTATGTTGTTTCGTACAACAAAATGTCACCAAAGAAAAAAGATAGATAGTAGTTGACGAGCAACTAGCTCGTATGAAATTTAGAAATTAAACCTTTATACGTTATTGTTGTTATAACTGCTCAAGACTGGTTATTGTAATTTAATATATAATTATCTATGTATACGTATTATATGGTAATCTTATTTTAACTGTGATTGCGCGTACTGCAACATGTAATGAGATAAGTATTCAGACTGCAATCATAAAAGAAAAAAAAATACGTAAAAAAAGTTCACCCGCAATGTAGTATGCGAGTGAAATGTAATCTCCCTTTTTGCTTATACTCATATACTTGTATATATATTATTACATGCAGCATATAGTGTTTCTCGTCATAATTTTCTAGAAAGCTGCAGTTGTTCGTGATTGTTTCAGAACATCAATTTCTCGAAAACTATAAATATATCCCGCAACCGTATTATTATTTATTTATTTATATTTTTTTTTTTTTTTTTTTTGTATAGATTTAACTGAAACACAAATGATTATATTAATTATAGAATCGAAATATGCTTGTAGATGAGTATTTGATGATGCAGACCTAATGAGTTGTTATTTGCAAAGTTTTTAAATGTAATTTCTCTCTCTTTCTCATTGTCCACCTGCCGTTTCAATCGATTCGTTTTGGCCTTGCGTCCAATCATTCATGTACCGATAATTTAGAAGTTATTATTCGGTGAAACATATTGATTGGAAATAAAATTGTTGAGAAAAATAAAACCATAGTAGCGAATATTTAATTAGTATATTTCTGCCATTCCATATTGAGAATACTATCTACTGTAGGTGTAATGCAGCACAGAAACACACCAAACTAGTTTTTATATAAACTGCAATTGTTTTATTCACGTTTTTTTTTTTTTTTAACCTATCTAATACACTTGTTTATAATTTCAAACGATCATATAATTTCCCACGAAACAAAGATATTGCAATGATTTTTATTGGTAGTTCAAGTTAAACTTGTCAGCCACCAATACTGTCATAACGAATGCATATTGTGTAACTAGGGATTAATTTTTCTTTTTAATATTTTATATATTTAAAAAATATTCGATCCCTATAACTGTATAATATTATAGTATGTACTAAAAATCATATTTTTATATATATATATCGTTTTATGACTCAACGCCGACAAATAGGATAAATCATAACAATTATAATTATCGTACGGTATAATATGCAAGCGTTACAAACCATGTAAATTGTAAAGTTATATAATTTATGTAACATTGCCAAATACCTTAACATTATTACAATACATGTGCTGTACTTAATGTAAATATATAATACATACTTTGTATACCTACGTAATTTATTTAAAAACTGAATTCCAAATGATATTAATTTTACAGAAATTGAATATTATAATAATAACTAAATCGTTGCGATCGAAAGATCTATATGCTTCCATAATGTTCGTTATTTAGTTTGGATGTAAATCTTTTAAGCAAATAAATAATGTATAAGAAAATAAAAAGGCATGCATTTTTTATTTTAATTTCCGTTTAGAATTCCGTTCGAACATGAACTCGTCCACGATTTTATCGCCTAAGACGATTTAGAGTTTAATTTTTACTATATGAAAAATGATTTGTCACAATGCGAGATTGAACCCATATGTTTACTATTTGAAAGTATCAATACGTCGTAATATTATCATAATGGTATTCACACGAGTGTAACGATATTGCAATGTATGAATACGTATTATAATATATAGAACTTCAATATTATACATATGTAGAACGTGTAATCGTAGTACGAGCGAGATACGCTACTGTATAATATTATTTTTGCGGTACTCGTCTTTAGATATTTACTCCCTACTACAACCACCCCTCCAAGCCTCATAACGATACGTGCACGTACATTTACGTTTCGCATTGCAAATACTATTATCACTTCACGGCAGCAGGACCCTTGACGTTGTTTTACCCCTACGTGTGTATAACATTAGCGTATGTACCCGAACGTGTTCGTGACACACTTTGTCCCGACTTCGTGCACCGAAACTTTCTCAGTTTCTCAGCGGCTTTCCATCACACACACACACACACACACACACAACGTTCTACGATTTAGCATTGAAATTTCATGTTTCCGACATACCTACCGGCTGCGAGCGCGACCGTGTATGCATTGTGTGTGGGTCTTGCATAAAATACTGCGCTGAACTGCAATCGTCCAGTGGTGGTGGTGCGTGTACATCATAATAGTGACGAGAGAACGAGAAAAATAACGAACGCGCCCGCTGTTTCCTTGGACACCTATTTAATGTAGATGTTCGTGGGTACGACAAGCACGCTTTTTTTTCCCACGCCCAACCCGCACCGAATCCCGTCGGAAATCGAAAACGACGAAATCTACCGTTTGCCGCCGTCATCGCGATATGTGCGTGGAGCAATCAATGTTTTTCAAACGGTTTCGCTCAAAGGATGTTAAGTTCACGATCCACCGCGGTGCGCGTGAGGTGTACGGCGAAAAACATAACGTACCGATGAAACCGATTGATTACCTCTGCGACTCCGGGTGTGTAATCTACGTACGATACCCATGCGAACGAAGTAGTCGTGGTAGTAGTAAATCTAAAGCGAAAAAATACGTGCGGTGCTCGTACGCGTGCTTGTGCGTGCGCGCGCCCGTACGTGTGCGTACGTATTTTGAAAAGCCGACGCCCGTAAGTAGGTTACTACGGCCCCGGGCGATTCGTGTACTAGTGGTGCGCGTGTATAATAAATGTTACCAAGTACATCGAACGAGAATACGTGTACGTGAAACGTGTACACCAGTGTATGCTGGATGTTTCGACACGTGAGCGCAGGACCAAACGAAATAAATAAAATCGCTTATCACTTATTCTACACGTTTGTCATACGCGTACGGCGGAGTACCGATAACGTACGAACGGTGCGCGTACGTATTACTGATGTATTGTGTTAATACATTCGTACGGTTCGACGATGAGAAATCGTACGCGAACGCGTGCAAGACGCGAAAAAGAAAGAAAAATGGAAAAAAGAAAAAGAGGCGTGTGAAACGAAAACAGCCGTGTCAAACGCGGTTTTTTTTTTTTTTTTGAAAATATAAATTGGATTTCGAGAAGAGAATAGTGAAAACGTCACCGAATTATAGGTTATTGGCGACCGCCCAAACGGCTGAATATTCACACACGCGCACGTTACGGTACGCGCGTAAATGTTATACGAAAATAACATTTATCTCCGAGTCTAAACGGATACACTCCGTTAATGAACGTCAGTTTTCGCACATCCCATACGTTATGAGTGCGAACCGGTAGCAAAAACACTGTTGTGCAACCGAAAGACGGACTCCGCCTGCTGCATGTCTTGTACGCGTGTACCGTCTTTCTCTCGTCGTTATTATTCATTTGTTTAATTATTTTATTTTGTACTGCACACCGAACGGCGATGATCCAAAGATCCGTTCTAATCGTCCGGTCGACTGGATTTCACCGCTAATAACATCTACATTTAACGTCGTGTCGTCCGGAAAAAAAATTGCACTCGGAAATTGCACTATAATTTCGGTCGGGCGCACAGACGAACGGTAACGACTAGCTCCGGGCCGTAAACATATATTGTTATTATTATGATTATTCTGGGTACATGCACTACGCGTCCTGAATACCAACCACAGTAATTAGTTTTACCTCACATTTATCGCCAAATTTATGTTGTATGATGTCACGTATAAAATTATTTTACGCACACATACCAACCGAGCATGATTTATTAGAAAATATAATGTAAAATAATTGTACGGAACACTGCTGACGGGAGTATGACATCTGGGTGCTTGCGTTTAGATAACTTTTTGGAATTAACGTTTTGCCTCTCATTTCCCACTCACAAAACTGCAGTGGTGGTACTGTTCTGTACCGAAACATCGAGTGTGAGTGAACGTTAAATAAGTGAAAATATTTGTTATAAACTTCTTCGGATCTTTTATCATTGAAATGCGATTTAAACCAACTGCATTAATATTGAACATTTTAATTGCTTGTATCTAAAAATATCAAATCTTGGCTTAATATAAAAAAACCTAATAAAACGTTATAAGACATTATAAGAAACATAATTCTGTTTCTTCTCTCTCCTAAATCATGCGGGTCTGGTCATTATAATATATGGTTAGGTTTTATACTCAATTTTTCACATCAAACACTTTATGTAGGTACATAAATATGTATTATACGTGTGTAAATTATCTACTATATATATATAATTACACATTAAAAATACTAGTTATAATTACTAGTTGAAAATAATAATGTAAATATAATTTATATGGGTTTCAAAAACAAGTGCGAGTGTTCCTGTTTACTTAATTAAATGTAATAATTTATCAACTTTTTTTCGAACATAAAGTATAAATAAAGAAAAAGCTATAAAATGTATTGACAGTTTTAGAAGTTTAAGAATATAAATCGAAGCAATAAATCTCAACAAAAACAACTTCTACTGACACTTTTTAAAAGTATGCCATATAGGTACTTTTCATGCTGGCACATTCATTCTTAAATTGTTATTATCATATTCCAGATCTACTACAAGACTTCACGACAAAAATTTGCACTTTTTAAACCCAAAATCAGTGTGTTTATTATATAAATTGTACAAAACCATCAAGAGTTCGTTATATCTTAATATATATTTATAAACTCTCGTTTATGGCTCGTTATATTACATTAATACATTTTATTTTATTTATATTTACGTATCGGACAGAAACGTTAAGATATTTAACCTACAAATGCAATCATACGTATAACGACTATAGGCGCTGAAACTCAAAACAAAGAATATATGTAACTGAACAAGTATCAATAGAAATCAAGGTTTTCAAAAACTTAAGTACACTTAACCTAAAATAATTATTCGAGTATATTTCTCCCTGATTGTCGAAAATGATTCCAATTCAAATACATGTACAAACACTACCATTAAACTTATATTATAAACGTTATGTCTACATTAGTTTTCTTAATTGTGTTTGTAATTCACGACGTATTCCGTGAATTATTAATAATGATATTTCCGTTAATCTAATCAATAGTTAATACGTATTTTACAGATTGTTTTGCCATCTAGTTCCGCGTTCGCATACAAGAATTACCTACGCGTCAATTCGGACGTTCGTATTGCTGCATTGAAAATGTGATTGAGAGTGACACGTCGTGAAAATACTGTTTAAACAACAAAACCCAATTTCGCAATATTATGGACGTTGCGTCCAGTGATTATTTAAAGACTGCATTGTATTCGGGAGACAACGGCCCAGACACCGGTAACCGAGATAGTCTTCGACTAATGGAGCTTGGGCTTCATCTGGAAACCCTTCACGATGGATCACACCGGATCAACACGTCTGTGGATCATTTACTAAACGATCCAACTCTATCAGGTAGGTTATAATATTACATTATACAACATTATATTAATAATAATCGTTGCACTGCATTTTTTTTTTTTTTTTTTGCTCATATCACCAAACAATATCACCCGGACTTTTTGTTCTAAATTAATAAAACTTATAACGGGTTCATATCAACTATTTTCACGATTATTCGTAAAATGTTACGTGCAATGGTTTTCGTATCGCAAATCGAAACGTAACTAAATCCGTTCGTATTAGACATAATAGTTTACATAGATGATACGTAGTTTAGGCGCCTCAATAGGTTGTTGTACCAGTGACCTGTCGCAAAATATAGAATTTATATATAGTTATCGATAAACGACGGTAACCATAAAAAATACTAGTATATGGTTAAAAAATGTGTTACGGTTGTGTAAAAACGTTCACGGGCAATAAATTATTTTGACACCCCGTGTGCGTACGGTCGATGCGCGCATCGGTTATCTCTAGGAAATCACTTGTCGTGAAAATCTATACTGCACGTTGTTATCGTTACAGAGAGGAACAACAACGAATTCGCGTTCGCCAACAACAACAACAACAACAACAACAACAACAACAACAACACCAACAACAATAACAACAACAATAATAACGGTTTCGAAACGATCATCAGCAGCGACCACAGCTTCGACTTGGACTGCGCGCCCAGCTCGTTTCCCGACAAGTCCGACATAGCGGACCAATGGCGGACGTTGAACACGGACGGCGCCATCTACACGGTAGAGGTCGTGAACAACTCGGACGGCGGTGCCGGCGAACCACTGTGGTGCATGCCCGCGCTCACCGAACACCACCAGGACACCAACGCGGTGAACAACTTCGACGAGACGTTGCTGTCGATGAACGGCACCGAGACCGCGGACCCGGTCGGCTCCAGCCGGTACATCAAACAAGAGCCGTCGGACTACATCAAACAGGAGTCCACCGAGTACACCGGAGACGAACTGCTCCGGAACGCTTTACTGGGCAAAACCAATCATAACCATCACCAGAGGTAAAACAACGTACCCGTTCGGCCCCGGTTTCGATAGGCCACTTGCCGTCCGTTTCGATTTTAGATCGTTAGACGAAAATCGCATAACCCCTCGCGTTTTACCCACGTGCGAGTCTCTCCTTAGTGACTACTATTTTTTAGAAAACCGCAAAAGTTCAAACGGTTTCGTACAATGCTTTTGTAATTCACGTCGCACATCCGTCGTACTTTCGGAGGACGAGGAACGCAATTCGTTGCGTTTCAACATTTGATATATTGTTCGTACATAAGGCATAATATGCCCACCACAAATGTTTTTAAATCCATTATTTCTTAACGACGAGTATGTCAATACCTATTATTATTTACCCGCTGACTTGACTTAAAAATGAATGTTCTACGTAATCTTTAAAATGCTGCTCCAAGTCGTACCCGATGACGGTACACGACGTCCGTAATCTTTACGAAAATCCATTTGTTGTATTTATAATACAGTGATCGGTAGAATATATTATTGTAGATCGTTCATAACAGGTTCGAAACACTTGTAATACGATGTATGATTAACGATTTAATAATTAATAATGATTTGCCACCGATGAATGTTATCCTGAGCGCAGCGTTCAAAGTGAAAGTAAAAAATTAATTTTCGATATTAGTTTTTGTGAAAATTACTTAAACTGGTAAAATTTTACGTAAACACGTCGAATTAATATGGGTATCACTCGCAAAATTTGACCACTAATAAAGCCTGCATTTTTATGTACAAAAATAAAAATTAAAAAATATGCGAAAAAATTCTTTATTATATTCTAATAATAATCATTACAAATATACTACATCGTATAACTACTACAGTTTAATATTATATACAAATTACTGAACAAATAATTATTAATCAATTATATAAATTTAGAATTAAGAACAAAAAATATTTATTTGGAAATGAATACCAACATGAAGTTTGAAAATATGATTTCAGATTTTTAAAATAGAAACTTTTACAGTTTTCACTCAGAATAGATTTATACTTGAAAAAATTTCTTTTTATTTCCTTTCTTCTTCTTTTCGCAAGACACTATTTGATAATATTTAAAACTAAATATATCTTCAGGTACGTGAAACCTAATAAAAATTCTGACTATATTACATTGCAATTCCATTGCAGCACATCTTGACCTCTAGACGATCTCGTGATTATGATTATGTTTTATATTAGCTAATAATGGAGTCAAAACTTGAGTGATAGAATATAAAAAAACAAATGTGCAATAACCGTATGGATTATTTTTATAACTATTCTCAATAAAGAGTGGACTAGGGCAAAACGGGTAGGTGGCCATACCCATTCAGGCTCTCCGGTCCTCAAGCTAAATTTGTTTATTTTTTTTTTTTTTTAAACGCTTTTTACTAATTTAAACTAGTTTATAAAAATCATCCAGGCCTTCAGGGACTCAGTCCGCCTCTAATATAATCTAACCTAACTTAACCTAACTGTGCACTTCTGTTCTATGTTTTCACCAAATAAAAAAAAAACCCCCGCTTATGAACACGCGTGTTTGACGTAATGTAATGTTGTATGCATTGTAATCGGTGCAGGTACGGCGACAAGGATGTCAAGCCATTAGTGTCAACGGCGTCGGACAGCCAAAATTCGTCTCCTGGACCGCAGTCGATGCAAGATGTCTCGTATCCATCAACGTCCTCCGTGGACATGCAGGATGTGCTGGCCACGACCAGCAACGGCAACGGCATCAATGGCAACACGATCGTCATGATCGACGACGACATGCCATCGATGTCACTACTGGTAGCCGGCGACGGGGCCTCCGCGCAGAACGTCGATGATCTCCTCTTGCCAGACTTTGACTTCCAATACATCGATGGTCTGGACAGCGACATGTCTCAGTCGTTCCAGCAGTACTGCCCCACTAGTCAGGGGTTCGTGTCCTTCATCGCCGCCGAGGTAAAATGCCGCACTCGCACACACGTCACGTAGTCTACTGGCCGTCGTATATTATCCGTTTAATTACCATACTTCTTTTTGCGCCGTAACAGCTTCAGGATCGCCACGAAAATCCAACCTTTGCAATGATAACGAATACATAAAATTCCGTCTGAATTTTGAGAGAGTATTATTTATGCGATAGTATAAAACACAAAAATCAATGGATATTACTTCCTGCTACTGAATCAGTTCAACTATTATCTACCAAAATTTCATGTTTACTTCTTGAGTTATTGTTCGTTTCTTTATTTTCTGTAGTAAAAATTATAACATATGTACATTTTTATAAATTTATGCACTGCTTTCAAAAAGTCTTCTTATATTTCGAAAGATATAGCACGGAAAGAGGAAAAAACTGTTAGAAGTTTGTAAATATATGTTTCAATTTTTTTTAGGCAAGCCCTTTAACCTCTCCGTTAATCAAACTCCACTAGTTATCGTCTATCGTCCATTACTTGCTAGCAAATATCAATCGCATTACATCATTATCATAAATAATTATATGATAGGTGTGGCATGTAACTGACATAATATTGTTTTGAACTAATCGGCATATATTAAATCTTTTACGAAATGAGCTGGTTTAAAAATACATGTACCTCTATGATTATTGATTATGCGCTCTCAAAGACGATCGGATAAAAATTTATTAGCATTATATAATTACGTAATCAATTTATTATTACATTAGTCAAAAATTCGTAAAAACTAATAACTTTGACCGTGTAGATTTTAACGAATGCAATTCATCGCAAATCATCGCTATTATATTGGTCTGTGATATTACATTAATATTAAAATGATAAATAACTTAAAAACCACACGACCATTGAGGATATTTGTATGAAAAACTGAAAGTACATACTTATCAATTATTATATCAAAATTAGTTTTCATTTTCCTTTCTGCCAAAAGAATTGGATATTCGAAACTTAAAAATTAAACTCAATTATAACGTATTGATTTCAATTTCAACAAATAGCGTTAAAAATTAACCTTTTTATTTGATTGTATACGTAAAATTGTTAAATTTCTTGACACATCAGTGAAACGTTATTATCAGAAGAGACATTATTAAAGAAAGCGCCCGAAATAATATTAAAATACTATTTTTCATACATACTTGTAATAATGGTTATCACGACTCGTAAATCAATGCACTAAAAATCTCATAAATGAGCACGTTAACTTATGCAGTGAACAATAATCGACGTGTAAAATTCCTGAAAATGTAAATCATTTTAAAAGTTCATATAATTTTTCAATAAAAACAAACGAAATACGTAAATGTTTAACAGTAAATCCTTCAAATCCGTTGAGCCATACGAACGAATGTATAAATCGCTTTAGCACTCGGTATAAACCTAAGACCAATCGTCGTATTCGATTATTATACAAACGAACGACACGACCCGGTCAGATTGATATACGAACGCGTGAACTTACCGGTCCCTTAGTCAAAACTCGTACGATCTCGTCAGTACACGTGTGTTTTTTTTTTTTTTTTTACTGTCGCGCAGGTGGCGAGCATCTCGCAGATCCCGACCACGGTGGTGCTGGACCACCGGGAACCGGAACAGGTGTCCACGTCGTCATCGTCGTCGCCCATCCGGCCGGCCAAGAAGTACAACCGGC
>NW_020273087.1:2221833-2239761 GCF_003268045.1 Sipha flava
ATTATTATTATTATTATTATTACTATTGTATACGCGTATACTCGCGCGCGACTTATCGCGCGCGTGTTGCGATGACTCGGCCAATCTTTTTCTCTACCCGGAGAAATCGTTTTTAATGTGATGATTAGTTAACCTCATTAAAGAATTATAATATTATTTTAACCGCCTTACGAATCAAAATATTCAAAAGTATAATTTTTTTTTTTTTTTTTTTTAATATATTTTTTTATAAGTGTAACTCGTTTTTTAGGTATCATAAGTTTTGTACACATGTACATATTATAATTAAATCGTATTTTAATTATAATATTATTACTTTACGTTTTATAGAAGATTTATTTTTACGTTTTTGAAACGGATAATACGTAGGTTTAAGTAGAAATATATCATAATATATTCTCGTGTACTGTTCCGTCCTGAGGCCTGTGATAGAAACGAATACATTGCTACAACGTTGCAAAAGGATAACATACAATATCAGTCACATTCGTGTGCATTATTATTATTATTATTATAAATAATACGCAGATACTATATCATAGTTTCTGCGTATGGACGCATAATTATATCTTGTTGTTATAAAAAATTTTATTTTTATGTTTTACGCGTGTTATAGGTGTTCCTAAAGATTACTTTGACACCGGACTTTAATTAAGTTATTTCATTATTATATTAACACACACACACACACAGATTAAATAAAAATAAAGTAAAATAACTAGGTAATTTATTATTCGTGTTACTTTATTTTTAAAGAGTTTAGGCTTAAAAAACTTAAATCGAATTAAACAAATTAGAAATTTAAGTATTTTAGATGGCCAAAATGTTTTTTATTATTATTTTATTTTTTTATATTAATATAATAATTTTAAAAGCCGCAGTAATTTTAATAGCTATTAAGTAATATTGTTATTTTCAATTCTTTATACTGGCTATGACGTTATTTTTTTCATTTTTATTTGATTACTTGCTAATATAAATACAATTTAAATTATATAATATCTTATTTCTTGTGCCATACGCAACTGCAACTATCATGACAAATATTATTATATACATGACAATTTGACAATTCGTAACTACTAAATTTTATATAAAAAAACTTATCAACAGAAAATATACATGTATTTATTTGTATTCATTTATATATTTTTTAATATAATGTATTTTTATCATTTTACTCAAATCGTATCTCAATTTATATAATATATATATATATATAAAATAATATATATATAAATCATTCCTCCAATAATTTTGACTGTGATTTATAAAATGAATTATCTTTAATATATGATACATTCTCATTTATTTTATTTTACATAATTTTAGAAAAATTGTTTTTTTTTTTTTTTTAATACATCACTTAAGGTTTATTTCGAAAAATATTAAAATGATGCATTTATGTACATGATTCATATAATATAGAGGCCAAATATGTATAATGTTTTCATATATTATGAATACCTATTCAATATTTGTATTATATTTTTTTATGTATCTTTTTTGTAAAATTAATGAAATTTATTTATTCCTAATGAATTGTACATTTATATTGATACATATAGACATATATGTAGTCATCTTATACATAAATATTTTATATTTTCATATTAGATTGTTTTTGAATCCCATATTTTTATATGTATATAACGATATACCTATAATATATAAAATGTAATTTATTATTATTAGTATTTAACAATCTCAAAGTTTTATTAAAAATAAACGTCAAATTATAAGCCATTTAGTGCTATCGATATTATAAAAAATCCATAATTGAAACAAATTATTATAATTGGCAAGTACGGAAAAAACATGTCACCGATTATTTCAGATTGACACATATTCATTCGTTTGAAGTTTCTGTCGTACTCAAGCGGCTAAAATTTGTCTCTATTAAAAAAGGCTATGCTGGAAAAATTTTAAAGGTTTCAATGACCGTTTTTGACCCTGTGGTATTTTATTTAACTTTTTTAAAATACTTTTATTCATATCAATGGTGTCAATAAATTAATTGTGGTGATATCAATTGATACAAACCCTTATATATATTATTGTTATTACATTTTTAATTATACTAAACACATATATAAACCAAAGTGATATAGTTCTTCAAAGTTCACCAAGAGTACCTAACTAATTACTATTCAAGAGTAAATTTTCATTTGAATAAGTCATAACCGAATTGTATAGTGATTATTAGTTGAAAGAGTCCAAACCAAGGCTGGCAAAAAATGTTGAGGACATCATCGATTCGAGGCTCCTTTACTTACATTTATTGGGCCAAGATATACATATTACTTGTACATACTTGTGCAATACAATTATTCATATTTAATAATACATGACCATCAAAAAAATAGTGTTTGGTTTCATTCAAATATTTTCTTTATTCATGACAAAATTAAATAGAGCATATTATTATAAAAAAAAAAAGAATAATAATTATTCTTTTTTTTTTTTTTTTTTATACTGAAATTATTTCAGTTACACTTTCTAACTTTTTCGTAGCAAATTAATTGATAACACCGACCAAGTTGGTGTTTTTGGCCAATTCTTATTCCACCGCTAAGGGTTCTGTTTAGTACTGAAAAAGAGCGTTCAACACTTGCTATTGTAAAAGGAAGTGTGATATATATTCGAGAGCCACAGTAAGGTTAAGAAATACATTTTCCACATTTCAAGTTTTGATGGGATTAAGTACAGAGTACGGCGTAATGAACTCCCAAGTTTTAGTTAATTATTACCACGTAATAATATTAATTAGATTAAAGTGATTTATTATCATAAACAGGGTTGTTAATAAGGTTTATAATCATCACCATGCCGTGATCAGGTGAATAACGTGGTCTTGCTATTGAGAAATTTTTCAAAAACGCTGAGTAGGTCACTGCGACGCGAAAGCATTTCGGACTTTGTGTGGTTTGGATCCTAAAAAAAGTGTCCCTGATCGAAAGACAATTTTAAATCGTGTGTAAAATTTAAGGGTTGCGGTATCTGCGATATTTAAAAATCTAACTGGACGTCTCAAGTCGGTAAGAACACCTGAAATCATTGTTGAAGTGAGAACATCAATAAAACAGTTTCCATCGCGTTCAGCTAGGAAACATGCTTCTGGTTTTGGAATATCGGATCGATCGGTAACGCGAATTTTGCACTGTGATCTTAAATCACACCCAAATAAGATTATTGTTATTCAATAGTTGAATTTAGCAGATTGGGTAAAACGTAAAAGTTGCTGTAACATGGTATTGAGTGGAGTAGTATCGAAGCACATTTCCACATTTTTGGAAAGGTAAAAAAAAAAAAAAATCGACCTGCGGGAAACCCTCAAATCATATACTAACGAAATATATCTTCACAGTTCTTAAATCAAAATTTAAAGAGTTTTGTCCTCGGTAGGCATTGTGGGATCTTATTTTTTTAAAAAGGTGGCGTTATTGTTACTTTGACTTCCGACCGGTACTCCGAGATTATAGGAAACTTTTTACGGCCGAAAACTGAAGCATACAAAAATAATGATAACTTCTGGTTTCAACGAAATGGACCCATAGGATATATTTGGACGACATCATTTTTAAAAAATAACAAAAAAGCACATAAAAAAATTTACACTTTCCATTGAAAAAATTTATTTTTTCTTATCTCGTACCATTTTATTTTAATTCGCCTCAGAAATGGGGAAGCTCATTATGCCGCACCTTATAGATCCCAAGGTGAGAATGCCTTTTTAATTATGTATAAAAGACTGAAATTATTGTCTTTCTTAGAGGTATGAGCCCCGGGGCCCTAGCCTTCACTGCCACACCCTTTCGTCAGCTCTGGTCCAAGTACCAATTATTTATTCTTGATCACCTACATTTATACAAATTATTAATAATCAAACGCCAGAAGAAAAATTAATACACCTTAGTGAGATAGGTACACAAGGGGGGTTTTAGAGATTCCTTTCCTTGCCTCGAATTTCAGGAAAATTATGAAATAGAGTTTTTATAGAGTAATAGTAGTTTACAAATTAAATAAATATGAAAATACATAAACTAAACACCCCCCTCCACAAATATTTGTTTGTGTACGTGCTGCACATCACATTTGACATTTCACGACACTATGCGAAGAAAATAGCTAATTGATTGATTTCCAGATCAATGTGCTATAATAACTCATGACGATTATATGTCATCGAGTAGTGGATTTCGGTCGAGTCCTTTCAGCCGCGCACCTTCAATTAATAGAGCCAAAGTTCTTCATAGATCCGAGTCGTCAAACGGATCACTGCCACCAAATCTAATTTTGTACCCTTTTAGAACGCGGCACGAGAACCCTGTTGGATCTCGCGATCTGCACCGGTTAGTGTGACTGTTTGACTATTTAGCGTCAGCCCTAACAGTCCCTACCACGTAGCACTCGAGGTAGGCACTAGTAAAACTCGGGGGGGACATTTTAGGAGCGACACGTTCCTCGGAGGTTCCCTCTCACGTGGTACTAACTTATAATTTGACATTGGTAGAACAACCCAAGGCATTTCGCATCTTCCACTATTTCGGTCTCCCAACCAGATAGTGGTGGACAAAGCGGTAATACATCAGTGATAGATCATAAATATAAAAAATAACTAGAAATATTGTAATAACATATTCCATTCCACATATTATAGGTACAAATGGATTTTATAACAATAAACCCTTCAAGAGATATTTGTTGATTGTATTGAATAAGTCCCAGATCCACCGAAAAATATCTGGAGTACATGTTTGTTTTTATAGTATTTTCGTAATACTTTTTACACACAAGTCGGTTGTAATTATTCAGAATATTTAATATTTTCCCCGAGAAACAAAATTTGAACGGGTTTTCTAAATGCGTTGGCCGAACCTAACTTTATCATATTCTAGATCTCGATTAGTTTATAAGGGCCCATTTTTTTTTCTAATATGCACTAATGGTTCCAAAAGCATTATACAATCCATTTAGTATTAACGCCGATCTAGGGTACAGAACGATGAATAATGATCGCGGTCAACAAATTCATGAGCCATGACCATAACAACGGTTAAAAATGCGATGTGTACGCTCTAATATGCGCGCCATTTGATCACTATCGATAGCATTAATACGAGAAATTTTTTACGTATACAGTTTTCACCACAACTAAAATTGTTTACGCTGATGAACTGCCGTGCTTATAAATTTATATACGGGTTACTGTATCATACGAATATATTCATAATATACAATTAACATTCCTGTGCCATTGACTCGGACCATGGTAAGAATACAAGTGGAAAGACATTACTGAAAATAGAATTGTTGTGTAAACTAAATACGTGTATGGTATATCATCCCCCCCCCACTATTAAAGTGATAATTGTGCCAATGAATCTGCGCATGTGTTTATTTACATTTGAGTGAATACAACGCTCAGAAGTAATTAAAATCACAAAACAAATATAAATTTAAGCGTAAATTATCTAATCAAATTTAGGTTTAGGAACTATTTGAATAATTTTTCGGCAAACTAATATCCACTTAAGTTAATTTTTCAATTTTGTTTTCATTGTTCCAAATTAAACAATTTTTATAATGCATAATTCATTATCGTTCGAATTTATGAAAATGTACATTAAATAATATTAATTAATGATAATATAAGTTCACATAATATACTCGTAACTATAATTCTTAGGATACTTAACATCCATAATTTATACGTGCATAGAGGATATTGATTTAAGACTATGAATAGTGTTTATTCATATTGTATTACATATTATTGTTGCTTTTGGCAGCGACTGAAATTAAATTTATAAATCCTACCGTTCTTTTAGCTTGATATTTTTTTTTTCTAAACTTTTTTTGTAACTCGACCGGTACCAAGTAATCTTGATTGCCTAGTTCCGCATTATCTGTTAGTAACAATTATTAGACAACAACGTATTTCCTATCATTTTTTACCAACACTCATCCGAAGAAACATGTCTTTAGTCTTTATAAATACTAAGGAATTAAATATAGAATAATAGTAACAACTCTTGTTTGAAATTTACCTTCAATTACTACTATCGTACCTAAAACACAATTTTCTCTTTTTTTTTACTATTAAAAACTTGACTAACAGATAATGGGTTTATCTGTATAAGTATTTAAAAACGTTTAAAAACGTTTATTTGATTTATATCAATGGATCGCGTCGTTTTACGTTAAAACCAAAAACACCAAAAGTATAAATGTACATAGAATATTTTACGTGTGATAAGAAGCGTGTAAATGGTGCACACAAATCGCTTTACTATAAATATTAAAAAAAAAAAACCTATGATTTCGTTATCGATACACGTTATTGTAGCTTAATATTTTAGCGAACTTTCTGCTTTTACTTCCACGTCTTACTTGTATTTATCGCAAACCTGATACAATACAATAAATGATTAGGGCATAACAATGTTTTTTATTTTATTGTATTTAAAAGCCATACTTAAAATGTTACCTAACTACTATTGTTATCGTCGTCGCAGTAAAATTTCTTAATCTAAAACTGTCAACGGCAACGTGTTTCGAGTGCCCAAATGTGGCATTACGTCGAGTGCACAATACACAGCTACTATACTCTCAAACAATATTCATGCGTGCGTGCGCGTGTGTGTACGCGTACATCATAAAACGAATGGAAATATATTAGAAAAAAAAAAAAAGGAAAGGAAAAGAGACCATGTGATAACATAGATATATTGTGTTGAGATGCAGACGTCCCACAGCAGGGAACGGACCGGAGAATTTTGATTGGCTTTAATTGGGCTAAATTGGTTTCAATTGAAAAAATGCGCCGGCAAACGCGGTACACATATACATACTGACGGTGACGCGATACCGTGCGGGCTTTTATTTTAATTTTATGTTATTTTTTTTTTTTTTTCAAAGAGAAGTCTCGAACGAACATTTTTATATTTCTTTATGCGTCGAAGAATTAACGGAAACGGAACCGTTAAACCGTGTAAACGTGTGTAATCGTGTTGAAATGTGTGCCCGCGTCGTGTTCGACTTCTCGAAGAAAATTGAAAAATTCCTACGCAACGGAAATGCGAATATTTCCACGCAATGGTTTCACATTATTCATCGTGTACGCGCGGGCACAGATACGTAAAACCATGTACGACGACGAGCTTATGCCGTCGTGATACAATTATGATGTACTCGGCGGCGTCGGTTTTATTTTAGTTTTTGTGAAAAAAATATTTACTTTGTTACAATGGAAATAATGTGATCACATATTAATTGTACGTCCGATTCGAGGCGTTTAAATATGATACTATTTTTAGTCAATACTTTTTTGCCGACGGTTCAAAAGAATTTCAACAAAACCAATATTTACCAATGTATTAACTGCAGTTCGGGATTCATTGCGCACAAATTGTAGGAAATATGCTAAAAAATATGCAAATTGGTTTTTTTACAGTTTTATTCGTTCAATTTTAAATGTAGATCATTTTTATAGTATTATCTATAAGCCAAAAATTAAATAAAAATAAAATATATGTAAAAATATAAATTGGTATTATAATACTATAATTTTACTCTGCATGATCAATTTAATTTTCTTCTTCTTCTACAAATTAAGTTTAGTATTGTAAAAATATAAAAGTAATTGCATGTTAGACCCATGTTTACACGAGCGTTCTCACATCTGCAATTATAGTTTAAACAAATTCAATATTAATATTATATTAATGACTTTAAAAATATAACTATGAGCACCCAATGTACATTTAAATATATATATATATTTCAATTTGGTAAAATATTATATCACTTTTGATTATTTGAATGTATGGAATTCTTTTTCCTATAAATATCATGCACCTGAATATTTCAACTATACCTCACGTACAATTATCAGGTTCGTTTGAATTCAAAGTTGAAAATATAAAAAACAAAATAAAAAATAAATGTTTTGTAATTAATACTCTGTAAATAATAATATAATATTATTGAATAATCAATTTTTTTATTGAAAAAGATTAAATATTTCTAATATTATCAAAATGAATAAAATATGAAAAACACAATTTTTCGTCATTATTATATAATATATGCAATTATTCATAACCAGAGTTTCAATTTGAAAATTATCAACAGGTATAAAAACCGCTTTTGAAATATAAATAAACACTGATTGTAAAAAAAATATCCCATTATAATAGTTCATTCAATGTAATCGATGCATGTATATTATTTCCGCAGGTTTGAACACGAATATCACACTTGATCTACTAAATTAATGTTGGATATGTGAACAAAAAAAAAATCAAAATTGCGAAAAAATTAACCGTTTCATCAGGTAAATGGATCGAAAATCATCATTTGTCCAAACAAAACAATTCAAAATATATTCTGAAAATTATATTATTAATCAATCAAATTATTAAACAACAAACAACCAAACAACCAACACTTATTTTAATTGTACAAAATATAATAACGTTAAATATAATATTAATTATTATAAAGAAAAAGCAATCATACCATTGATATATTGGTTATACATCTGATTATCTCCACGGTATACATTCATCAGCGCCAATCGATGTAAGAATTGATTTGATGAAGTCCTACTATCTGTTTATGTATTTACTACATTGATGATGTTTTACAAATCACTGGATTAAAATTATATCTCTATTTTTTTTTCACATTCCTGTACGCTTTAAATATTAATCAAGTTGTTGTTTTCAACAAGCTAATATGACAAAATTAATATTATAGAAAAAATACAACGACAGGTTGGTTTTATTGATTATTTTAAGTAAGTCTCATAAACTATAAATTTTCCGACCACACGTAAAGCCCGTTAATGAATTTCAATCTATGCAAATTGCATTATAATTTATTTTAGACGGATATTGAATTTTACTAACTTAAAATTATAATTTTTAGATATTAAAATAAATATTTTATGCATGATTTATCAAAGCTATGAAATTAATGATGGCTATTATACTTAATTTATGTTAATGTTACTTAAAACACACATTTCGCAAAAATAGTTACTGTGTAATTCGCATGTATTTATAATTTAACTACATTGTTACAAACGCACTACAATCAAATAATTAATATACTTAAAAAAACATTATACATTAAATGTATTATTAATTGTTCATTTGAAATGTGATCTAAGTGAAAAGCTAATTGTTTTTAGAACTGTGTCTTCATTTTACCATATTAATGGTTCATGAATTCCAATTTTAAAATCGAACCAATAATGAGCCTATTTTTACATGATGCTTGATTTAATTAAATCATAATTTTAACCAACTTTCCTACACCCCAAATAGCTTTTATATCGTAATAATTTTCTTATTCATTTATACAACATAGATTCTTTACAAAATAATAAATACTAAGCAATAAATAAAAAATTTAATTATGAAAACTATTTAAAGTGCAATTTAATTACACACGGTAATAATTTATAGGTATGTATTATAACTGTAATTAAAATACTAATATCTACCTACCTGTATAGAATATTATTTTCTTATTCTTCATACTAATAGACACCCGACACCCGAATATGATCAAATTATTATTATGTAGTTAATTTATACATTTAAATTATGGTTTTTATTTCGGATTATATCTTTAACCAGTCGTCATTGGAGATGTTTATTATACAATGTACAATATTTTAAAATATGAGTCTATAGATGTATTAATTTATTCAATTTTTACTTAATGACATAATACTATGAAACAACACTAATTGCTTGTCATCTTTTTCTTTGGTATAACTTAATTTCATTGATTTATCTTTCATAAATCCATTACTTCAAATTTTTACTAATTTATGGGAAAAAATTATGTCATTAACATAATATGTATACACATACATACAACTAATACTTATATGACCGCCTAAAAAACTAACCCACTTTTATGATACTTCATAAAATAAAAGAAAGTTTCATATTATCAAATAAATATACATCATATAGGTACATTTAAAATTAAAATTTTTTTTAAATCTCAAAATTGTGTAAGAAGGTTTTACAAAAATTATATTTTATTTTAATATATCGTAAAACTTATTTATTATTACAAGCTATAGAATGTGTATATTAATATACACTATTTGGTTAAATATATTACTTTTGTTAAAAACCTTGATATTCCTTAAGATTATTAAAACCTATTTACTTTGTAGTCACCAGAGATCACAAGCTAACTTAATACATTTGAATGAGACACAAGATCTTATAACTAGGTATTCATTTATAAAGCAAAAATGTATACACTTAAGTAATTTCACTCATTACTCAAAGCATCATTAAAAAAATAATAAAATAATAATTGCTCTAATTTTAAAAGTGATTTTTAAACGTTTCACTATTATGTTCCAAAATAATAAAAATAAAATAATAAATGTCTCCGATCTTTATCTTTAAAAGTTTTTAAAGAAAAATCACGTGCATTATAAAAGTTTTGAGTAAAATATAAAAAATGTAATATATTTTAACACATATGTTCTCTCTGATTTAATTTTAAAATTATGTACTCATGAACGTATGAATAAAATGTATTATTCTGGACGACAATCTGAATACCTAAAAAGTAAAAACTGTATTCTACTCGATTCCATAACACGTTTGATGTATTAGATCCGCGTAAACAATTCAATTAAAATGTAAACCGGTAACTTTTCTCCTTGAGTCATTCGTAGACATTGTATTGACCGCATACAAGCTGTTAATATTTATCGACTATCGCGATGGACATAATTTATCGCTGAGGTTTTTATAAAAAAAAAAAAAAAAATCAATATCTAGAGAAGATATACTTTTAGAAAAACGTCAAAAAAAGCCAACGCCTAAAAAAGTACTGCCACGTTCCTTAATACACAGTACCTAAATCACTACAATCCACGGACACTTTCAATGTAAAAACTATCGTTATACGTCCTATTCATAGTATACAGCTATTGGATGTGGCCGTGATAAATAACCTTATTAAGTCATAAACCGTACATAAGACTCATTCAACTTAAGATCTCACCCTATTATGGTTATTAAGTACAATATACTGCATAAGCAACAAGTCTAGCGGTTTGCTTGTGCACAGTCCGCTTGACCGATTTTGAATGCCAACCGAAAGAAAAAAAAATCGTTATCGGTACATGTAACTCTTGAACAAGTCCCACTAGTTACACTGTAACGCAGGACAATTTTTTTCGCCGCGTATAAAACACCCCTTCTACTCATAATTATATAGTTAATACATTCGATTGCACAACCACTAGTATTCCTAAAACCATTTAATAATGAGATATTTTATTTAAAAATTTCTGTATAAACGATATTTATGAATATAAATACTATAAAAGTAGTGGCTAAGCGCGTTTTTTAAGTATAAACGATACTAATGTATATTGTGTTCGCTAAGCGACAAAAACATGACGCTCGTCTCCTAATTTTATCGCATATCAACGTTTATTATGTTGATAACAATATGAAATACATTTTATAAGACCTTAACTAACTATTATAAATATTAATAACTTAATTTTATTTTAATTATTTATTTTATAAATAATTATTAATAACTGATTAGTATTATATATTTTGTTGCCTTACTTAATGGCTATTACCTCAAAAAATTGTTATAAACGAATAAAAGAAATAAGACAGATTTTCATCGCATCAAATGTATTCCAAACTATCGTCATTATAAAAAATAACTAGCGTTAAAAGTAAGGAATCAGCGTCATATATTTGTCGCTTGGTGAACACTATTTTCATTTGTTTCGCTCACAGTTTAAAACAAAACACTGAGCCTCAACTTTTATAACGTTTTTGTTAGTAAATTACTAGCAAGGAATACTAGCGCTAGGGCGATCGAATGCTTTGATTGTCAGTTATGCTGTAGTGCATACCATATTGCTAAGCTCCAAAATGTCGTCAAGCTCCTTTCGCATTTTACCAGTTGGATTATGTCATTAAAAATATAAATATTATTGCATGTGTTTACAGTTGTTATTCAAACAAAATTTATACATATCGGTGGAATAAAAAAAGTGATTTATTTACAGATACTGTGAGTGACAATTGTTTGAGGTATAGTGGGAAGGAAAAATTAGAAGGAACAGAAGGAAAAATTGGCCGGCCTTAATTTTTTTTTTCAGCGCCCTCTTTAAAACAAACTAAACGGGTGCCACTCCACCCCGTAATATTCTCATATATTATGATTTGTATTGACGCGTACACGACAGCAGCAGTAGGTACCAATATTTAAACGTTGTACATGAGATCCGGTAAACAACTATCCGTGCAACGGTGTCCTTAAAATAAACGCCGAATCCGGGCGCGGCTGCAAGTCGTCACCGTGGGAATTACACGACGACGATGTATCACACGTACTCGTGTAATAGCAACAACAATAATAGCAATATCGTAGTACTTGTACCGACGTGGCGGGGGAGAGACAGTTCGGGAGACAGATCTAGAGAGAGAGTGAGAGAGGGAGAGAAAAGGAACAAAAAATTAAATAATGAACGGACCCACCACCATGTGAAACATATGCTCTACATGAGGGCCGCCGTCGTCGTCCGCGGGTCGCGTGCCGAAATCCCTTGGCCCGTGCGCACAAGCCCGTCCGCGGGCGAGCACCCGCACCCGCATAACTGCACCCGATGCGAACCTGACCGTAGTGACGGCGGCGAGGTGGTACCACGCGTGCAATAATGGTAAAAATACGATATAAACGATGTATTATATTATTATTGTTGTTGTACGCGTTGAGTGCGTGTGATCTCGTCCTGTCTCCCACCCACCGACCCCCGACCTGTTCACCTTGCCACGTCGGTCGACGCATCATTTGTAGAACCGTGGCACTTAACCGCCAGCGAATAATGTCGTGTGTGTTTTTTTAATTTTTTTTTTTTTTTTCTGTACCCACGTTTTTCGATGTTTTATTTATCAATTTTTTAGTCGGACGAAAGATAAAATTACGATAATGCACTCGACGTCTTCAAGCAAAACAACATAGTATAGTAGAGGTATCGATAACCGTATCGTAACCAGCAGCTAGTGTACCGCGACCTTAATCCGTGTTCGGCTCGTCGGAAAGTTTCGTTGTGAAATGAATGAAAAAAAAAACATTACACGACGTGAAAGAGTTACACCCGAAAAACTCGTATTCTGTAATGTAGCAGCGCATATTTTAACAAGCCAAAATACACCGTGTCATTCGTTGTCACAAAAAAAAAAAAATAATAATAATAATAACATCAATAAATTAAAAACCAATCGGTTAATAATGTATTTTACATAATACTCTATTTTAATCCGTGACCCATACAAACGTTCGCTCTGACAGTAATAACCTATGGCGCGCGACGCGCGTTTATCGTCCATATATTCTCGCCGCACACGCTAATTAGTGTGTACTACATGACTACAAGTGTTATTATTGTTTAGTCGACCGCGAAGACAACGTCGATGTCCACTTGATTGATTCGTTCGTATGAATGTACTGATTACAAATTATACTTGAAACTTGAGTGACATTATTGTAGGCAACACTACTATAGTTATTACCTATAGCAATACAATTATTATAATTCGTACGTCGGTATTCGTAAAGTACTTTCAGCACAAGGTTGATAACACGGAACAGCTAAATTTCGGATTTTTTTTTTTTTAAATCATTTTATCTACAACATCGACAATCCATTTATTATGTAAATATATCATTTATTATATCTGGATTCCAATCATACGTTTTGCACACGTTCAAAAGGTTTATACTTTGATATTCTTTAAACGTTTAAGTCTTGCCAGATATTTTTTTTTTTATTCACAACGGTTCTCTCTTTTTCTACTTTTCATTTTTTGAGTTGAAAATAGTTACTTGTATTTTTTTTTTCTGTTATGACTACAATTAATTCAACAAACGTTTTAGTACGTATAAGTAAAGTCGACAACTATAAATGATTTAATTGCGTGTCAGTTTTAATTATAATTTACAGCAAATGTCATTTGTTCGTAAAATTGTTGTCTTTATCAAAACAAAACTAGAAAAATAAATGTATTGTTTTGGTATAACGCTTTAAAAATAACGTTTTTCATTTTCATACTCTAATTCTTAATAAATATTGCACAGTAAAATATAATAACCACGTTTTAACGCGTTCGCGACGCAAGACCTTTTTGAAAACTAATCTAATTCCATCCAAACCAAATTTAGTTATTTTCTAGTTCTATATAAAATATATAAAGTATAAGTAAAAAGTAAAGTTTAAGTATAAAGTACATAGTATAATTTATAAACAATTATATAACTGCTGTTTGATTTTTAATTTAATAATTCATTAACAATATATTGTTTTAATATTATATAATGTATATAATATAAATATAATTTTTATAGTATCATATCACATAAATTATGATTAAATATTGGAAAATAATTTATTTTAAGTATCAAACTAAATTAAATTGTAAAATGACTGAAACATTTTTATTTTAATCGTATATTTTTCTATAATAAATGTATTTAATTTTTTTTCATTAGATTCTTTACACAAATTAGCTTATCAAATTATTTAACATAATCGTTATTATTATTAGAAAAATATATTGCTTCGTATACACACATTCATTATAATAAATATCAAACAAATATCGCTGTCTATTGATTTCAATACATATATCATATTCTACCTTAAATTGGCTTTATGAAAATTTACAAATCGTTAAAAACTAACAATTTTTTTAAAAAAAAAACTAAAATCAAACGTAATTATACTGAGATTGTTGTTGAAAAAAATATTTAATTAAAATATTTTAATTTATCCAACATATGATGATGCATATAAAAATTATATTATTTACATAACCGGTCAACTTTTTTTGGACGAAAATCATCATTCCACCATATCGCATTACTATCCGATTCGTTGTACAGCCTTCCGACGATCCGTAAACACAACAAGATCCATAAAAAAATCTCCTGGCGAGAATTTTCAAAATCATTATACCTATTATATTATTTGGTGAATCTAGCAATTTTATTTTATTTTTTTTTTTTATAAAGTAACAACTTGATAAATTTAATATTTTTTGATACGAGCTATATATTAATCAGTAAACCATTTATTTTTTTCTATTAATCTTATAAAAATTTCAAGTTAATAAAAAAAAAGGAACTTTTCACTTCAAACTGACTAAACTTACATAACTCTAGATCAACTTAACTTTAAGTGCTAAAAATAAATAAGCCGCCTTATCCGGCGTTGTTGCTCGGTATATACAATATAATAATAATAATAATATGCATATTTTATCGAGTTTCGTTCCACACTTTACATACTGGAAAAATATAACGGTGTAATACCGTCGCGTACACCTTTATTGCTTCGCATACGTGTAGGTACTGAAAGATCGCGTACACAGATAATCCGATCAATTGGTTGATGACGCCGCCGCAGGTTTCTGCCGTGTACGTAAGTGCGAGAGGGGCCGTGACTTTTGCGTGTTAAATTACCCGCTTTCCAACAGTTTGTGCCAGCGCGCACATGGGGTGGAGGCATTAATCACGCTTGGACACTCGGAATGCACGCATGTAACGTGCACGTACTTATCATGGGAATCGACGGGAACAGACGTTTATCAGGAGATCGTCGACTGCGTTTGTACGTCCGTCATGTACACGTCGTCGTGTACAAAAAACACTACGTGTAACATATTGTGAAAAAAAATAACAATAATAGTAATAATAAGGGTCTCGGTAATAATCGTCCCGCATTTTCGAGGTTAATCACCCTCTGCATCAGTGTTAAAAGGCATAATATGTATATGACGTACGCACTACGCACGTTACGGCTGAGTAACGCGAGTCCGGTACGTGTGTACTTACAGTTGTTTTGTAGGGCACCCTATTTCGATTAATAGCAGTAATAATAATTATAAGTACGAAAATGCTCGCACACAATCCATTGAACAAATTTGATAAACACGCGGATTTTGAGGTAAACGCGATAAATACGATAGTTTTTTTTTTTTTGCGAATCGCGTCGTATTCCCGTGATTGAGTCCTCGGTATAGACTTCCGGGGGAAAAAAAAAACCATAATCTGATAATCTGCGTTCTGTAAAGGTCCCAGCGTGTGGTTTCCTAGATGAGAACGGTTTCTCCACATCGTATAATTACCATCGGCTGTTGATTTCTTAGACATTTTTTTTCGTGTAAAATTACCAACATTTTCAGTCGGGAAACAACGCGATCGTATGTACTCACGTGAACAATATACCGAATTTGATACCTCTGTTAACGAATACATTCCGTCGAAAAATTTTCGACGACAAACATTTTGAAATTTAAAAGAACACTTATTCGTATTATTTCTTATACATCAATTTATAGTTCAGGAAGAACTTTGTATAAAATTACAAACAATATGAAAAACGATTGAAATACATTAAAATGTATTTGTATAATGTATTCAATGAAAAGCATTTTAAATTTTAATTTAAAACACTTTTAAAATTATTATCAACTCGAATGACATATAAGGAAAAACTAAACTAATCATTTATGTATAAATTTAATAAATTAAATATTAGCAATAAATATAAATTAACTGGATTATATAATTATGATTTTGAAAAAAACATAGTTGATTATTAAAAACATTTTTTATTTCATTAATTATATTTTAGATTTTGAGTGAAACAAGAAATGGTGTTTTACCATGATGAGTGTATTTTTATTTTATTTTTTTTTTTTTTATCTATCTTTGCGATTTCGATCAGAAGGATTATTGTGATCATTACATTAAAAAGTTTCTGAAAGAAAATGGTATTTAATTAGCACTTTGGAACTGATGATTTTTTGAATTTCTCAACAATTTTCTAAATTAGAAGAACAAAAAAAAATGTACAAAAGACTAAGTAATCAAGATTGAGTTTCGACATCAGCCCAACCTAGTATTTTGTAAACAAGATTTTTCATAAAATGTTCTTTATAGCTATTAAAAAAAAATGTAGTGGAAGGTCACTATGAACGAAGTAACAGAAAATTAAATTTTAACAAACCAAAGTATTTCAACGAATTTCTATGGTACAATGTTAGTTATTTGATTATTATTCTAATTGAATAATTCAACTATAGAGATTTGGAAAACTTTCTAAGTACTGATATTAATATTCCATCAATATTTCATAATTTTAAAATATTTGAATGAAATATATGTCGGTTATGGATAATTTTTTCTATTTAAAATTAAACCTAATTTATTAAAATGTTTAATTCTAATACTATATTAACCGTCTTTAGAAAACATAACCAAACTGTTCGACCTCATTTTTTCGATAGCAATGAAACATTGGTTTAAAGTTAGAAAAACTCACACAGAAATATCATTCACCTATTCCTATATCATCTCCCCGACCGTGGAGTCTAACCATTTTTAAAAATTTAAAACAACAAACATACTATGTGATGTTTAAGGCTAATTTTATTTTTTTATCCTTTGATGACAGCCATTATTTAGTGACACTTCTAGTTTTTATTTTTATACTAGTTATAATACATTTACAAATATTATACATCACGGTTCATATCACGGTTATCAAGGAACTTACTAGTATATTATTTTGGGTGATAATAACTTATCAACATAAATCTGAACAAACCAATTGTTACACATATTACATACATCTTTAGATGGACTTCCGATATAAGTTTTATCTCGTATCAAATAACAGATATTAAAATAATATTTGCATTGATATTTAATGAATTTTCTTTATTACGAAAACATTTCGCGTAGAAGAATTGAAAATAATAATCTGAATATGTTTATAGTTAGGAATAACACGCTAACAGACTATATATATATATATATATATATATATATATATATATATATATA
>NW_020273087.1:2239771-2250752 GCF_003268045.1 Sipha flava
TATATATATATATATATATATATATATATATATATATATATATAATATGTATATAATATTAAATAGCGATACAAAGTATTCCATATTACTGTTACCAGGATCATATTAATGCAAATAGTTTTAATATTAGGGAAACTATTATTTTTGGTGAGACCCTTTCACCAAAAACAATTTCAATTTTTTATTCAGATTTAATATTTGGTAATTAATATTAACCAAAATAAGTATAGTATATTTGTATATTGTAGTAGGGTCATAATTAATTGATAAAATAGTACTTTATATTTGTCAGCCATCGATTATAAAATACATTGTGGCCCCTTTCAACTCACGAACCTGGGCTATAGCACCCCCTCCTTGATTCAACCTTAGTCTTTATGATTTCACACTAATAAACTTATGTTATTGTTGCAACAAGCGACAAGATGCAATAATAATATTAATTGTAATTAAATTTAAATTATATAATAAATATAATTTAATCGAGTATGATTTTGATCAATTAAAAAAGTACTAAAAATACTCTGAAACTAATACTGGAACTAGGATACGAAAATATGACTAGATTTTTCAAATGGACTTATGTTAAAATTAAGTATAACAAAACAATCATTACGACAGTCGATAACCATGAAAATATGAAATCTACAAAAATTTAATTTGTCTAATCACACAACAATTTTAAGCGAAAAACAAATTACAAAATACGAAACAAAACTGGATTAACTATGCGTTTAATTTAAAATAAAAAAAATGTTGCAGAATATATCGATAACAGTTAACAACGGTCGCCTCTAATAATAATAATACGCATATCATTGCGTTTGTTTCTCTTTTCGTCCAAATGTGTATATTTCCAACTGGTGACAATGTACCGAACAACGATAAAAGGCGTATACGTGTGTATTTCTGTGTCCGTGAGCGTGCGCGCGGTGTGTGCGTAAGATCGCGCACGAACGCGCGTGCGAGTGCGTGCACTCGAGTGGGTACAAAACGCGTAGAACCGAAGGGATCCCTGGGTCCACGCCGTCATTGGTCAACTCGACTACCACTCCCAAGTGCCCCTATTGGTCGCGTCCCACGTACACACGCGCACGGACGGCACGTCATGCGCGGCACACGAATGGCCCAATGCAAAAACTTACATCACATATTATTATTACTTTGAACTTCACTCGGTTCGAACACGTACGTCGGTGCGTCGCCACAGCCGTTGTCGTAGCCGCAGTGCCGTCGCCGCGTACGAAGTCCAAAACCCGTGGTAAATCGCGTCGTCGTGGTCATCATCGTCGGTCGTGCAAACCTCAACACAATCTCGAATCGACAGCGACCGGAACCCGTAGTTAACATCGCACGGGCTAAACTTTCGCGTTCCTCTCGTCCAACCCCGTGTCGAAGTCGTCGCCGTCTAAGTCACCGCCGCCACCATCGCCGCCACACCACGCTGCGGAACTCGTGTTGATCGTGCCGAAGGAGCAACTCGAATGCTTTAAGTTGCGCGCGTTCAATTTAACCCGCGTTACATGTCCGCCGTCGTATTCGCTTTTTAAATTGCCCTTAAACGAAGTTTATTTAATATATTTGGTCCTCGTGTGTGGCGTCCTAATTCAGCCCATCATCGCTTCAATTGTAGACAATCAACAGAAATTAACAGCGCGCGTCAACCCCCTCCGCTGCAGCAGCTGCCGGGTCACTCGGGCCAATTAAAATCTATACATCCGACGACGCCGCGACCGCCGTCACCGCCACCGCCGCAGCCATCGTCTCCACCACCGTCGACGCTGCCGCGGGCGGAACATACCTATCGATTTCAAATCATCGGTCGCGCGCTTTCCGGCGCCAACGATTCCGCCCCGGGGGGGAAAAGAATCTGCAACGGAGAATCCGACGGGAGAAACGCTTTTCCCCTCGTCCGCACCCGGTGACATGGACGACGGCGCTTTCGACGAGTCGATGATGTTCAACGAGTTCCACCAGAAACCCGGGTCGCCGGCGCACCACCATCAGCACCAGTCGTTGCTGGCGTTCCAGCAACCCGGCGACATGATGGGTTACTCGCTACCGGTGCCCGACCACATGGATATGCACCACCATCATCAGCTGCAAGACATGGACATGCACCGGCACCATCACGGTGGCATCCAAGACCCGATGCAACAGCAGGATAGGCAGCTGCAGATCGGCGACTCGCAGGATATGTTTCAGATTCCGGTCACGTCCACCGCTCAGTCGCAGCCCGCGGACATTGCCGGCACCAACGGGCAAAAGCTCGGTATCAAATTGGAACTGGACGCAAATGCTTTACCGACTGCCTGTCAACAATCATCAGGTAACGCATTGGGCGCCCCAAGCTCTTACCGTACGCTCCCAGATGCAGATCCTCCTTTCTTAGTATTATTTGTACTTTTAGCGCTATGATTACTCCTCGGTACGTTGATCTGTACCGAATGAAATTTCACCGGTCAGTTGTACCGATTCAATGTGTAATAGCTCAACAACAAAAATACGATAATTATTAACTATAGATGAATTATAACTATGATTTCATTAGCAAATTCTCATTAGAATTTTGTTTTTCCCAGTAAATTGAAAAAAAAAATTTCTGTTTTATTTTCAAAATATTAATGTATATGTATACTATTTTCAATTTATAATAATTTAACAGTCATTCACTCAAACCAACCTTCCACCACTGACAATTTGTTTTTTTCTTATTTTTTATATAGGACTACCAACAACCGAACAACCGGCGCCTAAGAAGTCAAGCTCCAAGTCGAAAAATACTGACAACAACGGCACAAAAAAGAAAAAGACTAGGTAAGTTACGAGTTTTTAATTTTCTGATCGACGTAAATTCAACATATATCTGATTACCATTTTTCGTTTAATGTACAGAACCACGTTTACGTCTCATCAATTAGAGGAATTAGAACGAGCGTTTGAAAGAGCTCCATATCCCGATGTGTTTGCCAGAGAAGAATTAGCTTGCAACCTGAAACTCAGTGAATCCCGGGTACAGGTTTGGTTCCAAAATCGCAGGGCCAAATGGAGGAAGAGGGAACCACCCAGGAAAACCGTTTATCTGACCAATTCTGGTAAGTGATTTATTAGTAATATTCGATCAAATATAAATTATTTGAAACTGATTCGTCATTGCCGGTATTATAATATACTAATTCTTATAAATCTAGAACTCACATCGTAAGTTTGCGTTTACAATTTTAAATTTTAAATGTTTTCTGATTAGCTGATATTTTAACTTGTCCCTTAAATATTTTATAAATTGTGTTAAGGATAGAATTGGTAAAATTCACTGACTCCTAACCACATAGTATACAATATAAACCCTCGAAATATTTCAATAAAAAATGTTAATTAAAAGTGTCGAATCATCAACAAAGAGCTTTCAACCGTAACCATATATGATTTTACAAATAATATACACTGTAAATGTTGTGTATATTACTATCGTGGTTTAATATTACATATTTTTTTGTATACGAATTACTTAGAAAAAATGAATTGTTCACGCCACATATAAAACATACATGTCATCATACGCCTATTGAAATAGAAATGCACCCGTATCAGTGTCGACTTTTCGATGGAAAAAAACGTCGCACGTTAATTTGATGATTTACAAAACCAAACAGCGACGTATTTTAAGCGGGGAGCAGAGGAACTTTTTCAAATCATTGTGTAACATTCATAATACATATTTTCAAATAGATTAATAAATATACACATCAATGATAGAATTGACATTACGAGTTTTAACGATAAACTTCACTGTCATAGACGCAACCCATTCCGCTGATCTCGTACCACGGTCAAAGATCAAGAGCTCATTTCACTACACCAAGTTCACTTGGTGTGAACGAGAATAATTACTCAAAATACTCTATCTAAATGTAATAAAAACATTCTCGTGCTCCTCTAGCACGGGGTTTCTAAACCAGTGGCCCAGGGAGCATTCCCGGGGAAGCCGTGATGATCACTCGAGAGTCCGTGGGATAGTTCTGAACTTTTTGTTGGAATAATAAAATAGTTATGGATTTCAAATACTCATTCAGTCGCAAACAACCTGTAATTATAATATTCGTAATACAATGATAGTAACACGTTTTCAAGTCATCGTAAAAATATTAATTGATAACCGAAACGAAAGGGGATTTTCTTAAAAGGGTGGGTCTGGAAAAGTAAAGAGCTAACACAAGTTGAACTTCTCTCTATTTCTCAAATATACGTTACATTATCACAGGTAGCGTAATGTATCTGAACGGATATCGAAAATTATATCGAGATAAACAACGATGATGGTACAAACTGTTTTGTAGAATTTATCGTCGATTTCTTGGCTATTAGACATCGTATAAATTACCACCTCGAAAAAGTCACTCGAGTACGACTTCGATTCCTCAGATAATGTCGATAATCGGCCAGTAGCGGATCTGGAATTTTCTCATGGGAGAAGATATAAAATATTTTCGTACATAATAAGTATACCTATAAGCTTTATTCTACTAAATTTACCAAAGAAGATTTAATTTTCTTGATGACTGTGCCATTACTCTATGGCTGTATCTCGGGTCATGATAAAAGTACGAAGTATGTATCCGTAATCTGATATGAAGTTAAATAACAATGTATACAAACGTATCCTTCTTGGTTACGAAATAATGAAAACGAAATAATAAAAAAATAACTTTTATTTAAACTGTGCATGCAAAAATTGAATTGGTTGTAAAAAAATTGTTTTAACCCATGGCCATGGGGGGATCTATCACCCATATCCCACCACCCCGTAGATTCACCACTAAAACCGGCTAACCTAACGCTGATCCCTCCTGATGTAGAATAATCGAATGAAATCCAAATGCGCTCTTACGTTGTTCGTCTGGTTGTCAACAGTGTTCCCGTCCGGGTCTCCGGGATCGTCGGTGAGCTCGACGTCGTTCACCACATTGACAACGTTCGGCGGCAATGTGTCGCCGTCAATGGGCACATGTTCACCGGTCACACTGAGCGGCTCGGAACCGTGGGGCTACGGCGCGGCCGGTTACGGGGATCTCACACATCTGAACCTGCTCAACAACAACGGATCGTCGCCGTTCGCGCAGAACGCGTTCCACAACAACAACTTCGGCGCGCCGTACGCCACCCAGCCGCAAGACAGCCCGGGCCTGTTCTCGACCAGCATGCAATGCCTGGCCCGACAGGACATGATGGGCCCGTTGGATCAGTCGCCGCCCGATCGCGACACCTATCACAGCCATCAGCTCAACAAGCACGTAGTCGATTCATACGTGATGAGTCAGGACATGGCAGGACTCTTGCAACCGGACGCCGATTGCGACATCGTCGGAACCATGGGATACGAGGTGGAACACCAACATCAACAGCAACAGCAGCAGCAGCAACAGCAACAGCAACAGCAACAGCAGCAGCAGCAGCAAACACAACCGCAACAAAGGGAGGAAGACAGGGAGGAAGAGACCGCGGTAAAATTGGAGCCACCGTTCACGCCGCTGCCGCCTTTCATCAACTGACACAGGAGGTTTCAGTTTGACACGTACGAGTATCAAACTGAATTCGAATAAGATCCGATGATATCGTAATTTGCGTTGATTTTTATCGTAGAACTCGCATAAAATTCGACTGCAACGTCAATATTGTGGGACCCACACTCGTACAAAATATAAGGGCATACGAGTAATTTCGTCGCATCCATAAGGCAAACTTATGTCGGTAGACATTTTCGTGTAAATCGCTGCAAAATCAAGCTTTAATTCATATTTATGTCTGTATTATATATATATATATATTTTTTAAATTATAATTCTAAGAGTATTATTAAAGACTAAGCAAAATCGATTTGCACGTACACATATAAATTTAAATTAAATACATTAATAAGTTAGATACATACTAGAAGTATAAATTATTTTAATTATAATATAATAATAGCATATATTTTATACTTAACCGGAACTGTACTCGTTCAGCGTTAGGTACTCGTCCAACGAAAAATAGATTTTTGTATAAATTATAAAGATAATTTGAAATTGGTAAATATAACCGTTTCGTACATCTACATATATTAAATATTATATTTAAGGAATTATTAAGTACAACAAAATTGCATAACTCTTCCATAATAATTAGGTGTATGTAAATTATTATTGTGTAGGTACTATTAAACTATAAACGGTCTAGTGGACCATAAAAAAAACGTGTATTCTAGTTGTGCCTTATTAAATCTTAAGTAATAAACCTATAACGTGCATAACACGTGTGGTTTAATATATATATATATATATATATATTATAGATAATTGTTAAGCATTTTTAGGTAATTTTATGTGTATAATAAAATTATGTATTTTTTTATTTTTATGAGAAACAATGATTATTTTATATTTATCAACTAAACTTACATAATCTCCGGCTGTCCTTTGTTATATTGGTTGTACAATGTACTTATACCTTATCAATTAATTTCATATATGAATTTTTTTTTATTGACTTCATTGATAAAATAAATGTATACATACCTACATGAAACCCACTCAATTTAAGTTGATTTAAGATGATTGCATTTTTCGAGTGACAATCATATTTTGAATAAAGATTATTCGAATAAACAATGTCCAAAAAGTTCAAGCAACATTCTCGTATATTCACAACAATTTAATTTTAATATGAGGATAAGAATAATATGTGATCCTTAGAATGTACTTTGGATTTTTACACTTTTGGATCGGCTCCGTTTGTATACGATTAATACTATCCATATATTATTATGTCATAAATTAAACCGAAAATTTCGAAGCGTTTAAAATTCAATACCCCAGTTACATATTTTTATCAATTTTTTTATCGATATGATAACATTGCACATGCCAATATTATAAGTAGGAGCATTACATAAACGATTATGGTTCGGTTATCCTACATCTACATGTATTGATTAAAACAATTGTATAATATTTGAAGTACTTGTTTTTCGACAACCTTCAATCTAGATAAATATACGGTTTTCCTTTCAACAAATAAAACTACTTATACTCTCAGTTGTACACATAATATGATAATTAAAACACTCATGAAATTAGCTTATGAAAACTATTTGAATACTAGTAGTCTAATCATAAAGAAAAGATAATAAACCAACATAATTTAGTATGAATGATAATTACTTTTTTACTTAACTGGAATCAAAACTTTAATTTATTTTTATATTACTAGACATGGCCAAACACAAACATTTTCACATAATATTATTGGGCTTTTTATTGCTAAAAGGTAAGTGAATATACGTATCTATAAAAATATTTTGATATTTTACATTAATAAAACATTCAGTCACAACAGGAATTTTTTCACTAATAATTATGATTGAATGTTTTAACTATACTAATATTTTACTAGGATAAAAATAAAAATTCATTATACATTTTTAATAAATAATTTGAAAATATTTAAATTAATATCAATTGTTAAATAAATGTTACCATATTATCATTATTTTTTTTAGTTTCAAGTCAACTCATTTCTATACATTTCTAACTTATTTTTATATTTTTTTACTAACTTATTATAAATACATATATTTATACAAATATTTATATTTTATATTTAATAATTTATATATTGTTTTTAATAAAAAAATTACATAGATATTTAATGATGTAGGTTTTTCTGTTTATTATAAATTTAGTGTTAATTTCAGAATCACGGACTAATCCTTTAAAAAATGAAAACATATGTTCACCCTCCTTCCAGGGGAAATACGAGCAATTCCCATATATAGTAAGTAAATCTTTATTTATATGAAAAACAGATTATTTTACGATTTATTAATATTGAAAAGAATTGATACTTTATAGGTGATTATTAAAACGAAGTCAAAAGAAGAAACATTATGTCAAGGAACACTAATCAATTTAAATTGGGTATTAACCTCTGCACAATGCATGAAGTATTTAATTAGATGATATTTATTAATTAAAATATATACCGATACTATACTTGTTTCTTAACGTTGAAATAAAAAATAATATTTATTTTCATTTTCAGTAAAAATTACAATATTTTATTGAACGAAATTAATCTTACAATGGGAAATAAAACACAAAAAACTATTCGAAAACCAAAAAAAATTTTAGTGGAAAAAAATAATGATGTGGCATTTATCGAGGTGAAAAAAAATTAAAATAAATTGATTTTTCCTTGCTCGTTGATTAATTATCACTACTATTATTTAACAGATGGACAAACCCATTATTATCACGGATACTATAACACCTATTAAATTAGCCGCTGAAGATTTGTCGAAAGATATGAAATGCGTTGTGAATGGTTTCCAAAAAAATTCCAACGATGATTTATCTTTTATATATTGGACCAAGATCAGTATTTCAAAACAAACCTATGACAAAAGCGAATGGTATTTAGAAAACACAATTTGCCATAAACAACTTTTATGGTCTTTGCACCATGTAAGTCTTCGTTCAATTAGATATTTAGAGAAAATATATTGTTCTAATTTATTTTTAATCCATATAATTTAAAATACATGCATATATCATTATTATTAACTACCTATGAAAAGATTTTTTTTAAAGGGACAAATTTGGTTTAATAACTTCAAAAATATTTACTTTATATTAAACTAAATATTTTTGAAAATATACCCACACAGCATAGAATTATTTATTCAATATTTAATAAATATTTCAAAAAATTTAAATATTTGATAAATGTTCAAAATCCATTGATTGTACATTTTTAAAAATTGAATTAATTATTAGACATTTATACAAAAAATTAATTTGTCATTCATTTTTAAATAATTGTTTTTGAATGTTAATAAATTCTAATTACGTGTTTCAGGTAACATTTCAACATGAAAAATCAAATATTTATTCAATTTTGTATACATTTTTTATTTAAATATTTAAATTTCAATCTTATATATATATATATATATATATTGTTTCAATCGTTATGATTGATAAAAGCTGTGTTGGTACAATCTTATTTAAATTATTAATTTAATAATGTCCATTTCAAATAATTTTATTAGTATACATGTTTTTACGAAATTAATTATAAATACCGACTAAAAAACAAATAAATTTTTTAATATAATCCTTAAAGCATAAATTTAATTATTTCAATACCAAAACCTTATTTTTAGTTTTTAGTAAATGCAAATAATATATGTTCAGTTTATATTATGCTATATAGTGGTACTTACTATTTGTATGGATTCATATAGTTATTATTTTCTTGAAATAAATAAAATACAAAATTAACTTTGTACTAAATATTCAGTTTAATGAAAATACAATAATTTTTCAAAAAATTATTTACTATATAGTTCGTAAAAATATATTAATTTAATACACAATACATTTTTATGCTTGATTAAGATTTTTAATCAGTGTGTTAAAATATAACAGTCAATATAATAATTTATTTAATGAATACAATTTAACTACTAAATTGTTTTATTATAGATAACCAATAATGGCATCATATTGGTATGTGATCAATATTTATATGGTATCAACTTGATCAATAAACCGAGAGTGTTTAATAATATTTTAAACTACAAAAAATGGATGCAAAATATGATAGGCCAAGCAATTGCTGATGAAAACTACGAGAATACAAATAAAACGTTTATACGTAATAACTACTTACAGTTTTCTTCAACATCATCAAACGCAATCGGGAGAAAATCTAATGACCCAAGTTTAATACAAACAAAAGACACGATTAAAACAAAATCAAATGATACTGCTTCAGAACAAACGGAAGATATTAAAGAAATTGAATCTGATGAACCGACTTCGGAGAACACAGAAGACACGATAACAACAAAATCATATGACATTACTTCAGTACAAACGGAAGACATGAAAGAAACTGATTCTGAAGATCCGACTTCGGAGAACACAGAAGATACGATAACAACAAAATCGTATGATACTACTTCAGTACAAACGGAAGACATGAAAGAAACTGAATCTGAAGATCCTACTTCGAAGGATACAGAAGACACGATAACAACAAAATCGTATGATACTACTTCAGTACAAACGGATGACACAAAAAAAACTGAATTTGATGATCCGACTTCTGTACACACAGAATACATGTTAACAACAGAATCCGATGACCCAATGTCATCGTATACTGAAGACAAACAAACTTACGATACGGAAGATGTGAAATACAAAAGTACAGAAAAGGTCGAATCTACATTTTCAATAAGTTCAACTCAATCGTTAACCACAGAGGCATCGACTCAAAGGCCAGTACCACTGACAGAATTTACTGTAGTCGATGATACAAAAGAAACGGAGGACCCAATCACAGATACCACTATTACTCAACCTTCGACTGCAAGAACATCTACTTCAAGCGTATACCCTTCGACAACTATAACCAAAAAAGAAGACTATACAGATGAAACGGAAGACGACATTTTCTCAGACCAACCTAAATCTGATACCACAGTCACACAATCTCCAACTACGGAAATATCGACTTCAAGCTCGAACTATTCAACGACTATGACTGGGAAAATATTTGAAACTACCGAAACAGAAGATTGGAAGTTCACAGTGACTATTCATCATGATCCAACAGTATCTACAACTAGTCAACCATCAACTTCCTCAATCATTACAACTACTACTACTACTACTACTACAACTGATCAACCACTAACTACGATGAATACTGTAACTTCTAGTACTTCTACTACCACTAATCAACCATCGAAATCCACCGATTCCCAGATAACTTCGAAATTGAGTACAACCACTACTAGTATAACTGATAAGACAAATCCAACTACAATAGAAGTATCTGATAAACCTGTATATACTACCAAAAGTACAGAAGTAACACACGACATTCATAGTTCTAGTGAATCAACAACATCCGTATACGATCCTTCTTCAGA
>NW_020273087.1:2250762-2271506 GCF_003268045.1 Sipha flava
TCTGAAGATCCGACTTCGGAGAACACAGAAGACACGATAACAACAAAATCGTATGATACTACTTCAGTACAAACGGATGACACAAAAAAAACTGAATTTGATGATCCGACTTCTGTACACACAGAATACATGTTAACAACAGAATCCGATGACCCAATGTCATCGTATACTGAAGACAAACAAACTTACGATACGGAAGATGTGAAATACAAAAGTACAGAAAAGGTCGAATCTACATTTTCAATAAGTTCAACTCAATCGTTAACCACAGAGGCATCGACTCAAAGGCCAGTACCACTGACAGAATTTACTGTAGTCGATGATACAAAAGAAACGGAGGACCCAATCACAGATACCACTATTACTCAACCTTCGACTGCAAGAACATCTACTTCAAGCGTATACCCTTCGACAACTATAACCAAAAAAGAAGACTATACAGATGAAACGGAAGACGACATTTTCTCAGACCAACCTAAATCTGATACCACAGTCACACAATCTCCAACTACGGAAATATCGACTTCAAGCTCGAACTATTCAACGACTATGACTGGGAAAATATTTGAAACTACCGAAACAGAAGATTGGAAGTTCACAGTGACTATTCATCATGATCCAACAGTATCTACAACTAGTCAACCATCAACTTCCTCAATCATTACAACTACTACTACTACTACTACTACAACTGATCAACCACTAACTACGATGAATACTGTAACTTCTAGTACTTCTACTACCACTAATCAACCATCGAAATCCACCGATTCCCAGATAACTTCGAAATTGAGTACAACCACTACTAGTATAACTGATAAGACAAATCCAACTACAATAGAAGTATCTGATAAACCTGTATATACTACCAAAAGTACAGAAGTAACACACGACATTCATAGTTCTAGTGAATCAACAACATCCGTATACGATCCTTCTTCAGATACATCAAGTTCTCAAATGATATCATTTAATGTAAATTGTATAACTATTTTGTGTTGTATAATTTTTTATCTTAATTTATAACACATACATACTTATTTTATTTACTTAATACCGAGTTTGAAAAATTAAAAATAATAAAACAGATAAACAAATATTTTTAAATAAATCGATTTTCAATGTTTTACTGACGAACACAAAATATGCTACGTTTTTCAACTTATACCTATCCTAAATTCAAAGTATAAACTAAATTTTAAGGGAATTTTTTAGTAGACCGAAACGTTTTATATTATTGTAACGTTCACACATTTGAGACACAACTAATGATGTAATAATTGATATTGCTAATTTTATTTAGACACATCGGTGAAAGTCGTTCTACTAATCAAAGTATAATGATAAAAGTTCGGATTTCTTAGCAATAAAAATCTATAATATATACAGGATCATATTATAAATATGTAAAAAATATGCAAACAATTTTTTTAGAAATTTATAAACTACACGACTTTGAGTACAAAAATGTATAAAAAATTTTATTGAAAAAAATTAAAAACAACATTTTTTTATGACATAGTGTTTAAAAGTATTATACTATAATTATGTGACAAATACCAGCATGAAGTAATAAATATCGATTTAAAGTTTTAAAATTGAAAACTATCACGATTATCTCGAACCATATTTATTGTGTTTAGAAAACTTCTTTCCGCGTCACAATTATTACAATTCATGCATACTTAAAATTAGATAAATCTTTAACCAACAGTTCTTCGTTTTCGTCATAATCCGTAACTTCACCGTTGATGATACTATTAATTTTTTTTAATGTAGAATACCCAAAAAATGTTGGCAAAACGTTTTTAAGTTTAAATCTAGTGAAATCTATCCCTATACCTCCTTCTTCGAACTTATTCTTAATGTTTCCTATGAGCAATAGACAATTTCTTAAGGTAACATTTGATTTTTTTAGTTTTGTTAATGTACCCATTAATACTAAAAGTGTATTGTAGTAACGGCAAGCTTATTTTCGTTATCCTAATTATAAAATAAACTATCTACTTGCGTTTTCAATACACTTCGCTTCGTTTTGGTCAAAAACGTTAATAACACATTTTACCTCATTGAAGTATTTCTTATAGTAAATTACAGCTTTAAGTCACGTACCCCAATGGGTTCATATTGGTTGTGAAGGTCCTTTTAGAAACATTTTAATAAATAAAGATAGAATTACAATGATTATTATTATTATTACTGTAGAATATGAAACATTTATACAACTATCCAGAATTACGCGATTAATATAAATTTTCATTAAAATACGCAAAAATATGCAGCAACAGAAAACTTTAACCGTAGAATCTACAGATTACGAAACCTCAACATTTATAATCAAAACTGTTCTATGTGAATCGTAGAAAAATATGCATTTGCATATAAATAGCCCTAATAATAATACTTTTCTCGGTGCACTCCCACTCCACAGATAGTTTTGATTTAGTCATAACGTCCGCGATAATTGCATCAGTGAATCAACTGAATTTTGTATTCATTTTCCTGTATGCTTCAAATGTAATTATTATAATGTATTACAACCTAGAGCCATTGATGAATAAGTTATCCTAATCCAGTTCGTATACCCAACTCCTAAGACGAGACCTGCAAATAACTTTCAGATTTTTTTAATCAGCCTTTGACACGTCTAACCGTAAAACGAAGGTTTTGCATTCGAGTAATTCTTTTCATCCAGCAATATGACAAGCAATAGTATGGCACGCTGAAATCACCGAACGGCTAACGGTGGGCCGAACCAAAATTATCCATAGATCTCTCTCTATGGTTTCAATCCGTAGATTGGTTTGCAGCCATCTTTCAGTCTTCTCGTTATCCATAGATAAATAATTAATATATAAATTAATTAAATAATATAATAATAAAATTAAAATAACAGCATCTCATCAATTAAAAAATTAAAAAAATATGCACATAGATTTTTTTTGTGTTGCTAACCGTTAGCGGCGCCATACTATAATCCCTACTATATTTCTATTGATTTTTATTTCTTACCATTGTTATAACCATCAAATTATTAAGAGGAATCTGTGATATTCATTTAATATTTTATTTTTAACTACTTTTCTATTTTAATGTTCCTTCATATCTTCTTAATTATTCACTGTTTTAATTTTAATTTAATTTTATTATTTTTACTAGGTCGTAAATTGTATTATATATTTTTTGAATCTTAACTGTCTAAATATTTAATTAATAATAATGATAATTCTAATAATTATAATAATTATTATAATTATTATAATATTATATTATATATAATAATAATAATTATTTGTCTAAATCATTATTTTACGAGATTACTTGAAACGATAAAACCTTCGGATCCTGTGTGTTGGATTCTTGAGAGATACTGCTTGGCTCATAAATTAAGACTCCTCTGACTGGTCTGTATCAAAGTAAATTATAAATGCCCAAATGGTTATTACATAAATTATTTTATTTAAAGTATAATGAATTTAAATAAATGTTAAAAATCACGTACATCATCGTATAAAATCAATGCATTTTAAATAAAACAAAGATAAAATCACGTATCTATATGTGATGTTATTATGGCTTCGATCAAAAAGTTTTCCAAGTTTTTCTCTTTAGAGTTAATTTTCTATGAATTAATGTAATTAATAATAAAATCGATCTTTACTATACAACATCCAATAAAATCTAAATTACCATTGTAAAGTAGTGATTCCTGATGACATTTTCGTATTTTACTCTTTGGAATATACGACTATGTATTAAAATTGTTAGGATATTTTAGAACAGGAGATTATATCCATACATATTATATCTTAAGAGCATTATTAAAATTGGTTACCAAGATCAAAAAGTTAAATTTTACAATATGTCGATCCAGTGGCGTCTTTTGGGGAGGGGCAGATTATGGCAAATGGCCCACTCTAAGAAATTTTAAAAAGTCAGCAATTTTTTGTCCGATGATCAATTGCTAAAATCGGTAAATAGTTCATTTTTATTTACTATTTAGTACTCAGAAATCAGATAATATTATCTTTTAAATACACGTTCACGGTTTATTAAAATTTGAGAAACACTAGCTCCTCCACAGTTTATGATAATCGTTATTACGTAAACCTTATAAACTTTATTCTTGGTATATTATATATTTCTATATATGTGATCTTTATAAAACAGTGTTCTTGATATCGATACCATAAAAATTGAGCTCATACAGACGCGTACTGGCCCACCGAAATACCGGGAAAATCCCGGTAAGCCCTCTCAAAAATTATAAGACCTGGGCTTCTTACCAAATAGGTACCTGTAGTTTCAGTTAAATTCAGTAATTTTATTATTTTTAACAATTACAATACAATACTGATATACAGTCGACTTCTTAATTTAATACCCAATGGGAAATGAGTAAAACACACAATTTTTCGAATAATTTAATTAATTTGCTTTTGGTAAATATGTCTGTTACCATTATTCTGATTATTAAAATCATTCGATTATTTTGATAATCGAAAAATAATAATTGAATAATTCGATTATTCTATTTGATTATTCCCATCACTAGTTGTAACATCACCAGCAAAATCGGTAAGTAATTTTGCTGAAGTTCGACGGAAAAAACGACCTATATCTGCTCGGGAATACAGTAAATTTAAATATATTGCAATTTCTTTAGGCATATTTCCAATTTTGTTTTTTCTAACAACCTATGGTATGTAATATTCATTAATAAAATATATATTACACATTAAACTACTCTACTCAAAAACAAATTGTTCACGATCATTCAGTAAATAGATCAGTAAATAGAACGTGTTTGGACTGTTAACCGTTGAGAAATACGGCGATTATTGAAGTAGGTATGAATAAGTCCGAAATCGGCAACAGGCGTCCCCGTGGCCCGTATCAATATTTTCTACGTTGAACAATATTATCTCATCTGTCTATAAATAAAATTAATAACCTAACAACAATCGATACGTGTTTTTAGAAAAACCATGATGAGTCTGGGAAAAGTCAAAAACCATATAAATATTATGATAAAAATTTTAAATAATATTAAATTCAACGTTATTTTGTTTGTAAAAATAAATAAATAAAATAGTCGACGAAAAAATATTAATAAAACGATAAATTATTTAAAATATGCATTTAAAAGTATAAAATGGAAAAAATATACCCCAAAAACCAAAAAAAACGCAAAATATGCATTTATATGCACAATAAAATTTCAAAACTAGCTTTGTGGAAGCATGAAAAGTATTTGTTTCGCACTCTGCTATTTTTGTGATTGTGCAAAAACAATATACAAATGCTACAATTCTTCTGCTCTATTCATTACCGATACTTACATGTTTTGTTCCGAAAAAATATTTTATTAATAGTCTATTGTTCATAAATATTAAATATTCAAATGTTTTAAATATTATAAAGTCGGCAAGTTTAATCAGTTAAAAAGGGTGGAAAATTTGAAATGACACCCCTGTTCCGAACTGAACAATCATTACTCACTACTCGTTACTCGTGTTATTTTATATAAAATTATATATGAAATAAAAACAAAAATACTTAATGCCATCATATTTTTATTTATTTATAATTTTACAGATAAAAACATAATTTCTACAACATGTAATTATTACTGATAAACAGATAACATTTTTTAATATTATCATTAAAAAATGTTTATATTATTCTTTAAGTTTTAAAATAAATGAAATTTCCATTGTAGTTACATTTTGAGTCTTTGATTAATCTATTTCTTTTCAATTTCAGCGTCTTTAGATTTCACCTCCACACTGTCTTGGGCCTTGGGTGATGAACCACCAATGGAAACCGTTTCTTGTCCGAGAGATTCAATGTTGGAAGACTTCAACAACGATGATGAATCACCTGAGACTGAACCAGCAGAGAAAGAGTTGAACGGAGCTGGTGTCGAAGAATCGAAGAAAGATTGTTGTCCAAAACTGAATGGAGATGCTGAAGAGCTAACAAAACCGTCTTGAGCAACACTTGAACCGAATAATCCTACGGGGCTCGCAGTTGAGCTGTATGAGGAAATTGGACTAGCGGTTGAACTAAATATACTTGATGGAGTAGTGCTGTAGAATGCACTGCCAGATGCTGGAGATAATCCAGATACACCGAATGCAGCACCATCAATAGATTGACCGGCAAATGCTTTGTAAGCGGATTGGCCACCAAAAGCTTGAGCAGATTCGTATCCTAAACCAATTGGGGACTGTTGGTAGTAGTGGACAGTGGCGAAACGTTGAGCTGGAGCGGCAACTGGAACTGGAACCTTAACTTCAACCGGAACTTGAACTGGGTATGGCACTTTCTTCTCTACTGGGTATGGCACGGGTCTGTCCACGGACACTGGAACTCTGACCTCTACTGGAACTGGGACTTTAACGGGAACCTCGTATTTGACTGGGTACGGAACACTCTTTTCAACTGGGTATGGCACCAATTTTTCAACTGGGTACGGTACAGCTTTTTCTACTGGATAAGGCACTGCCTTTTCGACCGTGACTGGGTACGGCACTGGTTTTTCTACGGGGTATGGTCTGTCAACGTTTACTCTTACTGGGTATGGCACTGGCTTTTCAACTGCGTACGGGACTGGTTTTTCAACTGGTACATGTACTGGGTACGGTCTGTCGACTGGGACTTTCACTGCATATGGTACAGGTTTCTCAACTGGGTATGGTACTTTCTTCTCAATTTCTACCGGGTATGGTTGAGGAATATGAACTGGACGGTCAACATTGACTCTGACAGCGTATGGAACATGTTTTTCTACGGCAACTGGGTACGGTTGTGGGATACGGACCAATACGGGGTATGGTACTTTCTTCTCGACTTGAACATAGTATGGAACTGCAACTTCTTTAGAAATGGTAATTTGTTGCTGAGGTGCTTGAGCGATTTGCACTCCGGCAGCTTCGCTGTTGTACAATTCAGATTTGACGTAAGAAGCTGGGGCATAAGCTCCAGAAAAAGCTGCACCGTATGTGCTACCAAAAGCTGGTGATCTGTTCAAGAGAACTGGTTCAGCAGATGAAATAGCTGGAGCGGCGGTAGAAGAAACATAAGATCCATCAAGAAGTGCAGATGGAGTGGAAGATCCGATGAAGGATGCTCCATCAAAAGATTGAGCTGCAGCGGCATTCGAGTAAGCGTTCGATGCGAACGAGTTACCAAATACAAATGGAGCTGGAGTAGAGCTGTATGAAACAGATTTGAATGGAGCGGCAGTTGACGAGAATGAGCTTCCGAACGCAAATGGAGCTGGAGTAGAGCTGTATGAAACAGATCTAAATGGAGCGGCAGTTGACGAGAATGAACTTCCGAATGCAAATGGAGCTGGAGTAGATGAAGCAAAAGACCTAGCACCAAATGGGAATCCAGATGAACCGGACGAAATGCTGTCAAAAGCTATGTCTCTTTTTTCATTTTTGGTTGCAGGCTTAACAGCTGCAAACGCGGTGGACACAACTAGGAGTCCTAGAAGGACTACTTGAACCTATAAAATAAAAAATAAATAAAATTTAATTAATTCGCAGAATTATTATTGAAGTATAAGTAATTCTATTTAAATTAAAAATATTTATAGAACGAAAACTTTTTCATCTATAGGTCATATAGTTGTATATGACAGTCGCATATGATGTACAACCATAGTAAATAATCACTGATCTATTAGCTGATATTTGTGTGATTATTGTTACAATGAGTCTTAGTATTCGTAACCATACGTTTTATTTTCTACTGAAAGACTTAATATAGAAATTGATTAATAAAATTGTATTATTTACAAAATAATTATTATTAAAATACGTGAAATAGAATTTTAATTAATTTATTAATAAAATAATAAAAAGTAAAATAAAAAATTAGTAAATGGTTAACACTCGTAAATTAATATATAAATAAATAAACAAATAGTTTATACATAGAAATAAATAAATGCTTATCCTAGAGTATTTTTATGTTGCTCCGTATTACAAATTCATCATCAGATATGCACAAAGTCAAGAAAATCGCGGCTGAATATGAAAAACTAAAGGAAGGAATACATTGATAAAATTGGTCATTTTACATAGAAATAATTTATTTTAATACATAGATATGTTAAGAAATATAAATACTCTGGTTATTATTCTTTATTATTATCTAAAATGTATTGACATAAGATGTTATTTTTAAAATAGGTTAGTACATTTAAAATGTTATTAAAATTATTTTTTCTTTATTTCATTGTGTAGGTAGGTATGTGTAACTCTTCTAAAACTAAATTATTATAAATGTTGTTTTGAGTACTTAATATTTCTAAACAATAAATAATAAGTCTGTATTGATATCAAAATACATATTATGGTTATTTTGTAAAACATATTTAGCAAAATTTAAATTAGGGGCTATATTTTAAAATTTTATTTCAGGAATGCGTTCTTCATATCTTATTTTAAAACTTCTATTTGTCTTACCTATATGAAATGTATTACAATTACTTTCATCATTTATATATACCAAATAATCCCTTTTTTTTTGAAAATGCTAGTATAATATACATATATTGTTATAATTACATGTATTATTTAAACTTAAATGTTATTGTAATAGATTTTATATAGATAAAACAAATACTCGTATAAATTTTAAAATAAGATATAAAAAACAAATTTCTGAAATAAAATTAAAAAATACTGCCCCTAATAACTAATTTGGGTAAATATAATATCATATATATTTTATTTATTTGTGTTGCACAATTTCTTTGAATACAATTTTTCAATAATTTAACCAATTTTAATTTTAAACCTATTTTTACTATAATTCAATATAAAAAACGGAAATAATAAAATAAAATAAATATATACATTAAAAATCAATTTATATAACTATATATTATCCATTTAATTATTTAGTTTCAAGAAATAAACACTATTCGTTATTAATAATTCATTACTCCTTCCGAAAGTTTTATACATTTTGTTCATTAAAAAATAATTTTTATCTGTGTGAAAAAAAGAAACTTAGTTAAATAATATTTATTTTCCAACTATAACATTATATATTACAGAACTGATGTTATTAATATTATTTAATTAACTTTATTTATATTCGAAATAAACTGAATAATATTTAACAGTTTTAAATAAAAATAAAAATAAAGAACCTTAAAACAAACGGTTTATAGTTTAACACAAATTATATAAAAACATATTGCATTCTCACCATAGCACTCGGAGCCATGCTTGTTTCTGCCTGTTGGTTCTGTTCGATGACCAGCTACCAAATGACTGTATGCTCTTCTGGACATCAGTACTTACTATATATACTTGCGGTCTGTCTTGGACCATCTCCAGAGAAGTTATTGTTAAAAACCAGTAATACGGGATGGGACAATTTTTTTTTACACATGAAGCTTCTTCCAGTCGTAGATTGTTGATTTACTTTTTGGCTTTTTTTTAATACAAATAAATTTATACGCTTTATTTTTTTTTTTCGTCTATATGAGTTTTTTGCCAACTTACCTTCAAACCAGTTATGTGCACTCAGTGAAGGGTAGCCCAATTACAGATTCCGAAGATTTTGTGTTCTTGGTAACCTTCGATAAATACCTAAATTATATTCCCCTTCGCCCATCGGGTCCGAGTACATCCGTCTAATTTACATTGTATCCCTCAATACTGTATCGTTTTATAATACTTACCTACGTGTATCCATATCAAATTTGCCATTAACATTTGAATTACTTTAAAATTTAAAACATTGAGTTTTAAATTATGCGAATTGTAACTTTTCAATACCTTTGTAATCCGAGTGCCATATTTTTTTTTTTTTTTTTTATTGCTCTACCTAATATATTTTTAAACCGAGGTGAGTTTTGGGTATGTATTGGTTTTTTTTAGTAAGTTTGCACAATTTTTATTCCTATAATCGATACTTCGTTTAATAAAACTGCATCGAAAATAGTCCATAATATTTTATATGATCGAAAATTGGACACAAGAGTACTGTTAAAAAAGTTACATTACCAAAATTTTTTTTCGGGCGAAAAAAATATTATAAAAAAATATTGCGAAAAATTTCAAATCTCTTCTAACTAATGACTGTTTTTATTTATAATTTCTTCGATGAAATAAGTTGTTTTATGGTTAAAACTTAAAATAGTAACTTACTATATTCAAATAACATTCTGAATTTTTCATTTAAAATTGTTTTCATTATTCTTTACTATGAAAAAAATATTGTTTTATGGTAAACTGACTTCATGCTCATATGCTCACAATATTGATCTATTATTATCGTTATAAAATTAACATATAACAATTGTCTAGATTGTATAGATGGTTTATTATACCAGTGATAAATTTAGTAGTTCATATTCAATACAATCTAGATAAGTCAAAGAACACAGTGTTTTTTCATTCTTGGTTCATTTGCGACAGTTTAATGTAGTTTATTGGTACCTATCTAATATTTTAATGATTTACATATATTCGCTGTTGCTTTCAAATGTCAAAATAATATTCCGGCCTACATCGTCCTATCCCACTAACGCAGTACCTATCTATTATATAGAGAAGACCTGGTCTAGTTGCAAACAAGGTAAGATGTAACATAGACGTAAAGTATTTGTAGACTGCTTCTACAGAATTCCAATACATGGTTTTTGACTTGTAAATAAAGATTACCTATCATACGTTTTATATATCTATGTACCTAAGGCGATAACAATCAAAAAATTGATTTTGTCAATAAATAGTGAAAATAATTTTTTATTTTTCCATTCAACTTTCTATCACAGTTTTAAAGCTTAATAACTAATTTCAGTCATACTCAAGTCCAAATGTAGTGGAGATTTAATTACAACAAAACTCATTAGTGAAATTTTTGAATTACCTTTTTAACTACAACAAATAAAAATAAAATGTTTGTTGAGGTGCAATGTGACAAACCGTTTGGGGCTATTTGTAACACATTTTTTCACGTATTATTTATTTTTAATATATTCACAATATGATTATATTAGACTTGAATAGTATTTAAATAATATATTGATAGATATTAAGCACTAAATATTTAATAAATATTAATAACATATTAAGTAGAAAAATTACCTTTAAAAGGCAAAAATGCTGTGTTGACTGATACTCCAGAAAATAATGAAATTGATAACAATTTAATAATAGAGCTAATAAATAAATAGCTGCTAAAAAAAAATATTTTTGCGAAAACAGAAAGCCAAAAAAACAAAAAAAAAACAAAATATGCTAATATGCTTATAAGATTAAAATGATACTTCGGACATAGAAGAGACATTTTATTTAGTGTGTGTGGACATTTTCAGTTCGAGTAAAGCAAACGAAGTATGAATTGAGTGATACGAATGTAATTGTTAGACTCGTGTAGATTGTGCAAGGGAATATAGAACGATTTATATTTTTTATTATAAAATGTAACAAAAAAAAAAATCATAATATTGAACTTTATATCAAATTATGTGTTTATTACTAAGGACCTACAATGCATATCATGAAACAAGACAACATTTTTTCTCTCTATTGGCGTAAGAAATATTGATAGTGAGTATTTATAAGACAGTTACAAATATTAAAAAGTTTATAGGTAACTAGACACGGTGTCCCTTACCAGTTCTAACAACATAATAAAATAAATAATAAATGTTGATCTAACAACATTTATTATTTGTTAGAACTGGTAGGGGACACCGTGTCTAGTTACCTATAAACTTTTTAATATTTGTAACTGTCTTATAAAATAATACTCACTATCAATATTATAATATTAGAATATTTTATAAATAGTTATTATTTATATTTATATTGTTGTAATAAATATATTTTTCTTCTAGTTTACTCTTTACTTAATCTAAAACTGTAAAATATATTTCCAATTTAATCTTTTTTCGTCCATTCAGATAAACTTAATTTTCCCTAGTTTCGTCTGTTTGAAGTTTCTGTAATTTACTAAAGATTTTTTTTTCTTTTGGAGAAAGGGAGGCATAATATTGCATATTTTAATTCGTTAAAAAAAATTAACATGAAAACCTTGATATTTATTAAAAAGTAAAGTCTTGGTACTTTATTCAAAATAATCATAAAAACGATGTATTATTCAATAACACTATTTTGCATTTTATTTTTAAGTAAGACCCGATTATTTTTTATAAACATTTGTTGCACATTATGATATATTCTGTGACACTCCCATTTACGTTGGTGTTTTAATACAAAAATAAACATTTATATCAACAACCAAAAAAACTCAGACCACGTTATTATTTTTCGTGTTGTTGTACTAGTCTATAACTCGTTTTAAAACAAAAAAAAATCTTAGGTAGCATGCAGATATATATGCAATTTAGTATATAAATGTTCTTCTTTTAATAATCTGGTTTTTTATTTTCATTATGGATGAAGCGTGAATGGTGTTAAAATTTTTTTTTTTTTCTCTTGCCATGAATACTTTTTCTTATAGTATTAAATAAAAACCACTTTAAGAGTTCTGTACTCGAAATCTCATTATAAGACACGAAAATACTTTAGAATGATTACAGAAATGAATTGTCCGATAATATCAACAGAAATAAATATGGAAATGTTATAAACATTATACTTCTTCAACAGTATGCATAGAATATTTTATTAATAATTAACTTGATAAAATTAATAAAATTATACTATAAGATTTTGTAGTTTAATACAGAACAGACTGTATATGACTATTAAATTATATTTTGTAACGATTGTCACAAAAATATACTATACTGTTAAATGTTTTCAGAGAGTTCAATTATATGCTTTGATAATTAAAAGAATATTATGACAACATCTTCTGTAGTTTAGACATTAATTTAAGTACCTTTTAGGCCTAAATCACTTAAATAGGCTGGAAATAGAAATAATCAGTATTTTCGTGTTATTAGAAATATTTATCATAGTTTAGCAATAGTTAAAAAGTAATTTACTTTTTATTTTACAATGTAATTAAAAAAAATTGAAAGTCTACTCACTTATTCTCAAAACAAAATAATAAAAAATTAAAATGAACAAACATTTTTATTTTTTTCACATTAATTTTAAATTAATTTTGGATAAATTTCACATAAGCAAGATCAAAAAGTTTAATATATTCCCTCAAAAATGTCCAAGTATTATTTTGAAAAAAATTAAACAAATTAAATGTATCAAATGTAATATGTGTATACTATTAATATATTACAGTGATTTGTATCACCTTGATTTATTATTCTGCTGAATCCAGGGACTTTATTTCAACTAAGTAAGTCAAAATATTCAATAAATACATTTATTATGAAAAAGAAAATTAATAACTAACATCAAACACACATATAGGTTATACAAATATTACCATAAAAAATATTTCTTTTATTTGTTACAGTAATTTTAGTATGAAAATACATATTTAACATTCATTCTTGATTACGTGATAAATTTTATTAACTTTTAGACCTCCAATCAATAAATTCATCTAAATCTGAACCATCGGATTCTACATCTTCTTCTACTTCATTTTCAATTATCATTTTGTTCATATTTTCTGTAGCTAAAGAAATTTTTTCTCTTTTTTTCTCTAATTCAATCACTCTGTAACACAAATATGATGAATTAATTTTTAAAAAAATTGATTATCACTAATAAAAGCATATATTGATAGATTTTTCTATAGTAAAAGAGTTCCAATTTGGTAACACCAATTAGTAAGCTACTAAAAGATTTATATGATAGTTAAATTTACAATCTCTGAATAAGTTACACCATCAACTAAAGTTAAATACAATATATTTTAGTTTACATAATTCATTAGTTTTAGAAAACCATTAAATTGGTAAAATTAATAACTCAAAAATATAAAATTATTTTACTAAAGACAACCTAGCAGAAAAATGTAGTTTACACTTTTAGTCAATTTCTAAAATTTTTATGACATGATGATCATATAAAGTTTAAGTACATGACAGAAATATATAGTATATCACAAATAAAATATTAAAATACAATTTTTCATTTTAAAGTCAGAATACTTCATTTAAAATTATAGGAAACCTTAATGATATATCATTAGGTTTCATTGCAGTAAATAATTATTTTTCAGCAAAAGCATAAAAGATAAAAAAACTTTTTTTTTATGTAATAACTATAAATCCATTTATTACATTTTAATAATTTAAAAGAAAAATTAATAATGAATTTTAATATTAGTTTCTATATAAAATAAAAATTTAAATATAGTTTTTTCTTAAATAAACTTATAATTATTTTAAATAACTATCCAGAAATTATGCCATTTAATTTTTAAGTAAATTAAATACAACATTTTTTTATTCTACAATAACACATCACCCACTTATAAACTCAACTAAAACATTTCAAACTCAAAGATTCAGTACCACCTATGAAATATATCCTATCTCTTAATACCATATTAATTAAAATAAAACATACTTTGACCAATGTTTGATTTGTTCGTCAATCTCTTCCACTTGACGTCCATAAGTAGCTTCATCTTCATTATCTGCCATTATTTGTTCAGATAACATATTTTCTTCTTTCATTTCTTTTTGAAATTTTAAAAATTCTTCATCTATTGAACTAACATATTCCTCTTTTCGTATCTAAAAAACATAAAATGCACAGTTTAAATGATTAAATAAATTTACTTATTAAAATCCCTCACTTTAGCATCCAACATTGGATCGTCAAAAAATCCTTTTGGAAGTTCACCTTTATCTAAGTTTGAATCATCTAGACATTCTGGTTCTTCCTCCATTTTTTCTACATTTTTTTGTTCCACATTTTCTGATATTGGTTTAGTCGAAACAGGACTTTCAAAGAAATCACTAGGAACACTTGGAACTGGTGAAGTATAGTTCTTTAAAATACCTTAATACAATTAAAAACAATTTATTATTAAAATTTAAATTTAAAAGCACTAAAACAAACTTAATTTACCTTTTAACTTTTTTTGTGGTACAGCCACAGAATTATCTTGTTTTGGTAAAGTACGCTTTAAACTTTCAGTAGTCACTGCCAACCTTTCAGTCATTTTTGATGATTCTGGTTTTCGTTTGGAAATGTTTTCTTTATGAACTTTAGAATTTATATGATCACTCCAAGATGAATCATCTTTAATATTAAATTTGCATACAATACAAGACAATTGACCATTATTGCTATATGTGTACAAATATAATTAAGGATTATAATTCAATATTATAAGTTTATTTAGTTGAATACTTTTAACCACTAAATTAAACTTGGAGCTTATAAACATAAGATATTATTTATTAAAACAATTTCAAATAACATCTATTTATAAACTACCATGAAATATGAGTAATATAGATACATTTTATAAAAATTCAAAGCAATTTTAATTTTACTTTAGCATGTAAAACGAAAATATCAATAATATTAAATAGTTATACACAAAATATTATAATAATAGTCAGTATAAAATTATTATATTTATTTATCATATTATATTTTAATGAAAAATTATTTTAGTCTTATGAACAATATAACTAAATTAAAATAACACATTTAAATATACTAAAAAATATTAGATAAATAAAAAATAATATGGTAATGAATCAGAAGATACCTGAAGTAATAAATAAAGTATTAAATTTTACATAAAAGGATATTTTGCCAGTGGTGAGTCAATTTTCTTTTTGACTTTCTGAGTTTGCAATTTTTGTTTGAGCATTAATAAACGCAATTGATTTTGAGATACTTGTTTTTTCTTTGCTGCGCTCATTGATGCCATTTTTTTTAACAACTTTTGAAAACTCAAATAAATAATCTAATAAAAACGTCCCTAAAAACTAAGAAAAAAAAGTGTAACCCTAAGAAAATACACAGCAAACATAAAGTTTATAAGTAAACGAAATAATTTAATGCTCATCAGATACTATACAGTTGAAAACTTAAAATAATATGTCTTATCAATTTTAATATTTTTGTTATTCAAGCCTAAATGGATTTGTTGATAATAAAAACGACATAGTGTCCAAATCAATTTTGGTATAAAATGATTTATGTAACATGAGTTCTGTCAAATAAATATAATATTATTATACGTAAATTTATTACTAAAAAACAAATTTAAATAAATTTCTTTGATTACTTACAGGACGATTATTACTTAGTCCGACAACCACTCATACGCATTAGGTAATATTGTTTATACAACACTCACGTTGACATAAATATTCTACAAAAACCAAATTATATTCATCAAGTCCATATCTTGGTAGCCACTATGCTAATATTATTTTAATACTCTGTATGAACAGATAAACCATTGACAATTATCTCAAAGCTTGAAAATTTTTTTTTTTCAATTTAATGTGAAAATAAATTATCATCGATTCATTTATTATTTAAGAAATGTGCGTTACAGAGTAAAAGAAATATATAAATATTCTTATTACACCCCATGATGTGTATGCAGGGCCACATTTTTGGAGGGGGGCACTGGCTACAATTGCCTCGGGTACCAGATTTCGGGGGCACCAACATTTTGTAGTCGGAAATCTGCTCACTTTTGAATTATTAAACTTAAAATTATTTTGAAATTATTATTTTTTTGTTTTTAATAGCAGTATCATAAATTAATGTAAATGTATTTAATTTATTAATATATATAATTAATGTATTTATGGCAATATAACTATTAGCGATCAAAAACATTATTAATATACCTAATATTAGTTCCCAAATTTATTGTTATAATGTCATAAGCATAAGTTATTTATAATAATACGGTGTAGTATGTTATCACGTGGCGTGCCTACTACACAAAAATAGCATTGATTTTAGAATATCTAAAAGGCTCATGAGGATCTATCTCCTATATTTTCCGTGTGCAGACCCCTTAGAGGAACGCCAATTTTTTTTTTTTTTTTTGAGTCGGGGCGCAAAATGTCTAATTACAGCACTGTGTGTTTGACATATCAATTTCATTGTGATACATTTTTATTTTCATTTCTCGTATACAAGCAAGTATTAGATACAGTACAAGTGTTCCAAACGACAAATGTGCTACGCCGAATGCCAGTTTTGCCAAGGTATCTATATGAAAGTAATCAACGAATGGATTATAAATATTATCAACAAAATTGCCATATCATCACTATGCATTCATGTCAAGAGACAAATCACAACATGATAGCCGTAGATTAGAGCTCAGTTTTGAATTTAATGGTATTTGAGTCACAAAAATGACTAGCATTTATGCAGATAGGAAACCAAGTGATCGATCAAGGTAAATTAATTTTTTTGTTTATCTAGTTTTAGATATTTCATGTCTAACCCCTATGATGCAATTAATTTCCATTAAATTAGGTGGATATGCATTTATCCAGCGTATTTGAATAATAAAAAAACATTGGCCGAAGGACGTGTAGTTCCAAAAAAGTATGCTGTAGAAAATCCGACTTATCAAGAAATTCTTGAGGTAGTTAAAGCATCTGGTTTTGAGAACGCTGAAGTTGAAAATAAACAATATTCTCGAGAATGTAGTAAGGAATGGCAGTTTCGTGGTAGAATACGAGTACAACTTAAAAATGATGATGGAACACCTGTGAATGAAACATTTCCATCAAGTAAGTCTACAAAATAACAAATATCAAAACTTTTAACTAATTTGGAACTGAACTTAATATTAAATTTCAAAAATATATCAATCTAAAATCATTTTATAATGAAATTATTAGTACTTATTTCATTTGCATTGATCTTTTACAAAAAAATTAGTATTGAAACCAATTTAAAAACAAAATTTTTATAGACTTCCATTAAAATAATTAGAAATAAATTTCAAATATTGTCTTGAAACATATTTTAAATAGGTAATATGAGCATTTTAAAAAAACTAATTTATATAAAATTATATTTTACAGATCTATCAAATACAACAATATTTATTAAAATAAAAAAATATTTATATTATAATTATTTAGCCCAATTAATTTTATTATGTTTACTATGTATTTCAATTCATTAAATATTAGTTTAATTCTGAATAAAATGAAATGTTTTAATTATGCTGTAATAAATTTGATTTTAGGAATAAGTTTAATGAAACATTGTGGTGTACAAATACCAAAATTAAAAAGTCGAGTCATGAAAGCACCTGGTCCTGAACAACATCAAAACAAAAATGAAACTAGTGGAAACAAAAAGAAAAAAGGCCGTAAATAGAATATTGACTTTGTTTTTAATAATTTTTTTGTTTTCTTACTTTTAAACTTAATTGGATTTTGAAGGATTACTGTAATAAATAAAACTATACTTCATTTTCAAATACGATGTTTTATTTTCTCCAAACAATGTTTGTAATCAATGTATTTAATTAGGTACAACAGTAAGTGTAGAACAAGGAAAAAACCTTATTTATAAAGTAAAAGTATATATGGAGTTTTATATTTTACTAACAAACAAGAATTTACAAGAAATTAAATACAAAACTACAAACTATCCAAGTAAGGTGTAGAAGCTACATTACCATAACCAGCCAACGACAATTTGCTATTTGCTACTTTGCTGGCTGCTTTTTTAACATCCTCAACACTGACTGCTTCGACTGCAGCAACTAATTTTTCAAAAGGTAAAACTTGTCCAGTAACAGAGGCTTGTTGTGTAATATTTTCTAAAACTTCAGCACTAGATTCTGAAGTTGCAACAAGTGAAAAAATCAATTGTTTTTTAGCCCGGTTCACTTCAGCATCATTGATTGTAGGCGACTTCAAAGTTTGTACAGCAGCATTTAATACTTGACTGATATTTTTTCCATTGTAAGCTAATAGAAAACCGAAAATACCTGAGTCTGAATAGTTATAATTTACTGCTGATACAGCAAAATTATCTGAAGTATTTGTTTTGAGAATACTTTGTTCTAAAACTCCCTGACCATTTCCCCATTTAACTGATGATCCTTTGCCTAATAAATTCTGAAGAACAGCAAATGCAGCACTTTGAGAATCTTTGTAGCTCACTCCTTCACCAACAACAGCTAAATAAGTAGTATCCAAAGGTTTATTCTTTCTCAAATCGCCACCATAATATTTAGCCTTTGATGCAGTGGTTGAATTTCCACTTGGTAAATTTAAATCATCTGAAATTAAGACCAATGTTTCTAAGTCAACTCCAACACTGGAGATAATAGCTTTATCACTGATGAAATTCTGTTTAACGTAGTATAAAAGATGTTCAGTTTCCAATTTCTTGATGTTATATTTAGGCACAAATATTGTGTTACCAAGAGCAGTTCTATATGCAGCCTTATGAACCAAATCTAAAACTCTTGATACAGGTGGTATAGTAAGAAGATCATATTGTAAACGTTTTGAATTGTCAGAGAGCTCCCATGGTTTAAACTTTTGATTTGAAATAGAATCAATAAAATACTTCAAACTGCTGATTAAATTGTCCTTATGTGCTTCAATAGTATAAGTAATTGTTTCACGATCAGAGGTAGCATAGAAATTAGTACCCAAGTGACCCAAGTTTCGCAAAATTGCGAAATTAGTGGACGATTCGGTACTGAGTCCAGCTGAACTACGGATTACATGGGCGATACCTGAATTTTCTGGGTCTTCATAACGTGATCCAGCCAAGAAAGTAACTGAAATCCGTCCAATTTTGGTTGGGTACTCCGGAACAGCGACGACCAAGGTGTTGTTTGGCAATTTTTTAGTTTGTACCTCGGGTCCCTTGATGGATAACGCTGCCGCTTTACTAGCGTAGCAGCGTTTAGCGATGCTATTCATTACGGGCGTCTTCAACGTTGACATAGCCATTTGTGTGTTTGTGTATACAAATAAGAACAGAATACAAAAAGTTATAACTTACAAGTCTAAATTAGACAGGACTAAAAAAACTGACTTAGGGCAAACAGTGAACGAAAACCTTTGATTGAAAAACAGCTGGAACTGCCTGAACTGATAGTAGACAATTGCTTGTCTATACTCTTTGGAATTCTGGTCATAGGTAACCAAGGTTTATAGATAATCTATAAACCTTGATAGGTAACCACTTAGATCATACACTATATAAATATAAACATACATTTATGATATATATGATATAACATATATGATCTAAGAGTAACCCACAGATATAGATAATATACTACATGTAAATTATCAATATCTGTTTGGTAACCATTATAAATAGTTACACAGATCAGTATCACAGAATAGATTATATTCATGTAATCAGTGCTACTATCCAAAAACTAAACACGATCAAATTTTACTGTTTAAAACAGAGATGAATAAGCATTTATGTCCAGTGGCGCACGCGGGTGGGTGGGAATTAATGGGGTGTAACCCCCCCGAAATTTTCTCCGATGTCTAGGTTAAAATTTACATATTTTACAAGTTTGAAATATGAAGAGCTATTATTGAATACCTGATATCATTCATTATAGAATATTCCATTCTATTATCAATGCTATTATTTAAGTCAAAATATATAAAGAATTTGCATAATTTTGATAATTATAAAATGTGTTATATTTTTACCTTGACTATCGAAGTACGAATCTATATAGAAATATCGTTACCATCCCTAATAAGTATACCACATAGTAGATGCATTGATCGTATAGACTTGTACAACGTTGTTACTATTGAACAAGTCAAAAAATAAATTATAATAAAACAAGTTACTTTTGATCTTCAGTTTTCT